>NW_027497911.1:0-123086 GCF_021521415.1 Bidens hawaiensis | reverse complement strand
CGGTTAGAGGCGTGGCTCCGGGGGGTGATGGCAGTAGTGGTGGCGTTGGTGGCAGTGACGATGTGGTGGGCATACCACCGTGTTTAGTAGTTATGTTTGGATGGGGATAGTCAGGGACCATTTTTTTGATACTCTGTGTAAGTAGTTAGTGGTGATACTAACACGGAGTGAATCTTGGTTAGTTATGATACAACCACTGGCCCCTAGGGTGGGTCTCTTTTGGGGCATATCTTTATAGATACTTTTGGGTATCATTCAAGCACTGACCCTTTTACGGGTTATGTCGAGATGATACCGACATAGGGCCCTTGTATTAAAACTTAGTTGTGTAATGTTGACTGGAAAGTATGTAAACTGATGTTTGTGTAATATGTATCAATGTTTACTAATGAATGAAATATGTATTGTGTTTTATAATTTGAGATGGTATTGATTATATGTATTTCTTAATGTTGTGTAGAATGGCACCGAAACGATCAACGAAAATATCGGAAGTAGATGTGAGCCGTTTGATTGCTCAACAGTTGGAGGCGGCGATACCGGATATAGTATCGCGCATCGCCGCCAGTATTAATAACTCGACCAATCCAACCCCTCCGAGCAATCAAACGCCCATAAATAATGACGGGGAACAAAATGCTAATCCTCCAAGGAATGATAACACTATTCCGAGTAATGACGCACCGCCTAGGGTGGTCGTTACTGACAGCAATGGCCCTATACCTACGGTAGAGACAAACCGTACTGAACCAATTCGTGCATCCAGGGGATGTTCGATCAAGGATTTTATGTTGTGCAAGCCATTAGAGTTTAGCGGGTCTGAAGGACCGAATGGGTTAGTTAAATGGATAGAGAAAATAGAATCAGTGGTGAATATTAGCAACTGTCCCGAGGATTGTGTCGTTAAGTACGCCACCTGTACATTCACCGACCATGCCTTGACATGGTGGAACACCATAGTACAGACTCGAGGTCAGGCGGCGACAAACCACATGACCTGGACGGAGCTTAAGGCTCTTGTGTTGGAACATTTCTGCCCAAAGAATGAATTGCAGAAATTGGAAAATGAGTTGTGGAATCTGGAGATGAAGGGGGCGGACCACTTGGGTTATACCAATCGGTTTAATGAACTGTCACGATTAGTACCGTGGTTGGTCACCCCGGAGACGAAGAGGGTGGAACGTTATATTTGGGGACTTACTCCAGTAGTGAGGAGTATAGTCAACGCGGGGGGACACCGGACGTATGAAAGTGCAGTGACACAGGCTGGCATAGTCACGTATGATTTCTTGCGGAGCGGATCACTAAAGGTGACAGGAGAATCCGCTGGGGGGAAACGGGGTACACATGATCATAGAATCCAGGAAAAGCATCAAAGCAAACGAGCTAGGCCCGCTGCCCAGAGCTATGCCATGACTAGTTCGGGCGGAAGGCAAGAACCGCAGAAGGGAACGTTTCCTAAGTGCGGGAAATGTGGTTACCACCATAGTGGCGTGTGCAAAGAGGTGGTGTGCCACCGGTGTGGCAGGATTGGACACTACGCACCAAATTGTAAGACAAATCTAAACAACCTGAACCGGCAGCCGCAACCTATTCGTGCGCAACCATTTAGAACTCAACCAGCCCGACAGCAGAACCCGCAAGGAAATCAGATGGTGACCACTAGCCGTGCTTGCTACGAATGCGGCAGCACGGATCACTTCAAAAGGAACTGCCCGAAACTGAACCAGGGAGGAAACGGGAGACAACTTACGGGTCAGGCATCGTCGTCCAATCCGGCGCGAGGCCGAGCATTCGTGATGGGGGCAAACGAGGCGCGCCAGGACCCCAGCGTAGTGACAGGTACCTTCCTCGTCTCTGATCATTACGCTTCTGTATTATTTGATACAGGCGCCGATAGAAGTTTTGTCTCCGTTAGATTCCTTTCGATAGCAAACCTTCCTATTGGTGAAACCATAGAACCTTACACCGTAGAAGTCGCTAACAGTAAAACCATGATAGTTAATCGGATAGTTCGGAATTGCCCTTTTATTCTGAACGAACAATCCTTCCTGATCGACTTGTTACCGGTAGAATTGGGTAGTTTTGACGTGATAGTGGGAATGGATTGGTTGGCACGTAATAGGGTAGAAATAAACTGTGAAAAGAAAACCGTCAAGATCCGGGTGTCGGATGACGAGGAGGTATTAGTGCAGGGAGAAAAATCCGGCACCATGATACCATTTATATCCCACCTCAAGGTGTTGAAATATATACGTCAGGGATGTGTGGCGTAGCTAGCGAGCCTGACGGCCGCTGATTCTGAGGAAAAACGGGTGGACGATATTCCCGTGGTACGCGAATTTCCACAAGTTTTTCCAGAGGAACTTCCTGGATTACCGCCAACCCGACAGGTCGAATTCAGGATCGATCTGTTACCTCAGGCTGGCCCTGTTGCTATGGCGCCCTACCGACTTGCACCATCCGAGATGCAAGAATTATCCAACCAGTTGCAGGAATTGTTGGATAAAGGATTTATACGTCCCAGTTATTCCCCGTGGGGTGCACCTGTTTTATTCGTGAAAAAGAAGGACGGGAGCCTTAGAATGTGCATTGATTACAGGGAATTGAACAAGTTGACAATCAAAAATAGGTATCCTCTTCCCCGAATCGATGATCTGTTCGACCAACTACAAGGTGCGAGCTACTTTTCAAAAATAGATCTTAGATCGGGATACCATCAGGTTAGAATCCAGGAGGAGGATATCCCAAAAACTGCATTCCGGACTCGCTACGGCCATTACGAGTTCTTAGTTATGCCTTTTGGGCTAACAAATGCGCCAGCAGTATTCATGGATCTCATGAATCGAGTCTGTAAACCCTATCTCGACAAATTCGTCATTGTATTTATTGACGATATTTTGATATACTCGAAGAGTAAAGAAGAGCACGAGCAACACTTAAAGTTAGTTCTAGAGCTCCTGGATCAGGAGAAGTTATATGCAAAATTCTCCAAGTGTAACTTCTGGTTACAAGAGGTGCAATTCCTCGGTCACGTTATAAACCACCAAGGAATACACGTTGATCCGAGTAAGGTTGAAGCAATTAAGAATTGGCAAGCGCCTAAATCTCCAAAGGAAATCCGCCAATTCTTAGGCTTAGCTGGATACTATCGTCGATTTATAGAGAACTTTTCCAGCATCGCCCAACCTTTAACCCTCCTGACTCAAAAGGATCGGAAGTATGAATGGGGTGAAGAGCAGGAAACGCGTTTCAAACGCTAAAACAAAGATTGTGCCAAGCGCCAATCTTAAGTCTCCTCGACGGAGAAGATGGTTTTGTCGTGTATTGTGACGCATCTCGAGAGGGTTAGGATGCGTATTGATGCAAAATAGTAAGGTTATAGCCTATGCTTCTCGACAATTAAAAGTTCACGAGAAAAATTACACTACTCATGACCTGGAACTGGGAGCGGTCATCTTCGCACTTAAAATCTGGAGGCACTATCTCTACGGTACAAAGTGCACCATCTTCACTGATCATAAAAGTTTGCAACACATATTCGATCAGAAAGAACTGAATATGAGACAACGAAGGTGGGTCGAGTTACTAAGTGACTATGACTGTGACATCCGATATCACCCCGGCAAGGCTAACGTTGTAGCCGATGCCTTGAGTAGGAAAGATCGAGTTAAGCCACTACGCGTGCGAGCGTTGGGAATGATAGTCCAGTCGAACCTTTCGGATTTGATTCGAGTCACTCAACGCGAGGCGTTGAAAGGGGACCAATTGGAAAAAGAGGGACTTTTCTGTAACGAGAAGAAGTTCGAACAGCGTGTGAACGAAATTCTCTATTTCAAAAATCGGATTTGGATTTCGACCCTCCATGACCTTCGTGAATTGATCATGGACGAAGCACATAAATCAAAATATTCCATACATCCGGGATCAGATAAAATGTACAAGGATGTGAAAGAATTTTACTGGTGGCCAGGTATGAAAAAGGATATAGCCACATACGTCGGCAAGTGTACGACGTGTGCGAGAGTTAAGGCGGAGCACCAGAAACCCTCTGGAATGTTACAGCAACCGGAAATTCCCGAATGGAAATGGGAGCAAATCACGATGGATTTCGTGACACACCTCCCTAAGACATCCCGGGGACATGATGCAATTTGGGTAATCGTGGATCGATTAACCAAATCGGCACATTTTATTCCAATTAGAAATAATTATAACACTGAGAGACTTGCGCAAATTTATATAAATGAAATAGTGTCTCGTCATGGCATCCCCATCTCGATCATCTCCGATAGGGATAGCCATTTCACCTCCAAACTTTGGCAAGCTGTCCAAGAAGCATTGGGAACACGTATTGACCTAAGCACAGCTTACCACCCTCAGACCGATGGTCAGTCTGAGAGGACCATTCAAACTTTGGAGGATTTGCTTCGTGCCTGTGTACTGGACTTTAAGGGAAACTGGGATCAACATCTCCCACTCGTTGAATTTTCCTATAATAACAGTTACCATAGCAGTATAAAGGCAGCACCTTATGAAGCATTGTATGGACGGAAGTGCCGATCACCACTTTGCTGGTCTGAAGTGGGTGACTCGCAGGTCATTAGATCGGATCTGGTCCAGGAGACGACCAGCAAGATTCTTGAAATCAAGAACAACCTGAAAGCCGCGCGGGATCGGCAGAAGAGTTATGCCGATACCTGTCGAAAACCGTTGTCATTTGAGAAGGGGGAAAAGGTATATTTGAAAGTATCACCCTGGAAAGGAGTGGTCAGATTTGGAAAGGCGGGGAAGTTGGCCCCTAGATACATTGGGCCATTCAGCATCACTGCAAAAATCGGTCCGGTAGCTTACCGATTAGAACTGCCTGAGGAACTAAGTGCAGTTCATAACGTGTTCCATGTGTCAAATTTGAAAAGATGTCTGGCGGATGAGACATCGGTGTTACCCTTAGAGGGTGTTCAAATAAATGATAAGCTCAACTTCGTAGAGGAGCCCATTGAAATAGTGGACGGTAAGATCAAGCAACTTAGACACAATAAGATCTCGTTGGTCAAAGTTAGGTGGAATTCGCAACGAGGCCCAGAATTTACTTGGGAACGAAAGGATGAATTTCGGAAGAAATACCCCCACCTATTTCCTCAAAAAGAAGTAGTTGACGTGTAAAATTTCGAGGACGAAATTTTTATAACGGGGGGAGAATGTAACGATTCCGGCAAATCCAGGTATACCCTAGCCGGTATATACTATTTACGTGTCATTTAATATTGATTATATGAGTTATAGTACGTATGTGCGAGTATATATGATTCATAGTACGAATCATACTCGATTATATAGTGAATCGTATTGGAATTACAATTAACCAATGAACGATTATTGAAACCCGAACGAATCGGGAATTACATTATAGACGAAGTATATAAGGTTTAGTGATGCTTTCGAAGTATTAATGCTTCGGGATAAGTGAATTATAGCACAGAAAAAGGATTTCGATTTATTAGTACGTCGGTACGATAAACGAAACCTTTAACATCAAACCAAGCAAGAGACGATCGATCAAACCGAAAAAGATGCACAAATACCGACAATACGATGTTTTAAGTCATTTAATGTCATGGGTTAAGTTTTAAAAGTTTTTAAATCAGTTTTATGTAAATTTTATTTTAACCCGAAAAACAACCATTTTAGGCTCGTTTTAAGCCGAATTACGAGTTTAAACGAGAAACGAACTGAACCAGATTATCCACAACATTATCCGGATTGCGTAATCCGAATGTGTGGCCTAGAATGGATGTGTGGGTCCCACCCCCACCCATTACTTGGACCGATCGGTCCTATTCTTCACCATATCATTTCATTTTTCTTTTTTTACAACAAAAACTCTCCCAAATCTCTCAACTCTTTCAAGTGTTCATCCAAACTTATCAATTTTAACCAAGAACACAAGGTATAACCATGTTATAATGCATGATCTTTGGTGTTGATTTCTTTATTTTGAGTTGTTTTGCAAGAACAAGAGGTTCCAAGTGAAATATGGGTGAAAACCCGAGATGGAACCGATCCTTGCTAGATCAAGTGATGTATACAAGTTATACACGGGATCTTGATCCAAGAAACGAGTTAAAAGTGTCAATAACGAATTTTTACGGTTAGAATCTTTGAAAATGAATTTCCAAGTGAAAGACGGGTGAAAACCCGAGATGAAACCGACTCTTGCATGATCAAGAGATGTATACAAGTTATACAAGGGATCTTGGTCCAAGAAATGAGTAAAAAGAGTCGGGAATGGATTTCTACGGTTAAAACCTTTGTTTTTATATCAAAACCGACACTATGAATGAAATGGTTTGATTGTTGGTGTAGCTTGCTTGGTATAGTGTTATTGTGCTTGTAAGTGTTGTATCTAGTGGCTAGCAAAGGCTAGAAACCAAGATCCTTGCGATCTAACGCTAGAAAACACAAGATAGTTCGGTTTTCGTGTGATTTAGTGATTTTGGACAGATTGTAGAGTGCTTAGAGTCAGGTCAAGAAATTTCACAGAGATGATCTACACATGAAAATATGAGATCTGTGAATTTTTGGTAATTTTTGGATAAAAGATGAATATTTGGTGAATTTAATGCTCGGTTTTGGCCAAAAATGGTGAAAAATAGCTAAACTTGATGAAAAATTCTGGACAATTTAGGATAAGCTTTTTATAACATATAAAAGTCACACACAAAATTTGAGCTCAGTTGGAAAAGTCTAAAGGGGCTTTTCGGTAAAACGAGTTCTAGAGCTTTCTAGCTCGGTTTTTGTGAAAATGGCTTGAAAAATGAGTTTTGGGTTCTGGAAAAATTCCAGGGGGTTATGAGGATGGCAGGGATCATCCCAGAAAAATTTGGGATTTTTCTAAAGTCTTTTGGTATTTTTGACATATTTAGTGTTTTAATAAGGTTTAAAAATAGATAAATAAATGTAAATATAAGAAAATAAATCTGGAAAATTTTTATAAAATTTCTTACTGTTAAAATAAGCTTTGTGCAAAATTTCAAGACCCGAGACTAAACGGGTAATTATTTGTGCTAAAAAGAACATAAAAACAAATTTTTAAAGCTTAAAACGTGTAAACCGGCAAAACTCGCAAAAGCGAGCTGACTGGTATATGAAAATCTTAAAAATGGACCATTTCCATAAAACTAAGTAAATTAAGTAAAAATAAATCATCCGAAAATAATTCGGATGATTTGGGTAATTTTACCCGATTTTACTGTTTCCGGCACCTAAATGACGGAAACGGGCCCCGCGGCCAAACGGGGTGTCGAAACCGAGCTCTAATTTCATCACTTTAACTAAATTAACAGTCAAACACAATTTTCGGGTCGGGTGTGACCAAACTCATTTTTGAAACTAAAAACGGATAACCGTGCTAGGCACGCAAATCAAGGAAATCATAAAAATGATAATCTTGACCGTCAGACTCTAAGCAATGTCACAATCTGAGTCCTTAGAAGTGTCACAGGGTTAACATTGTCCCCGAATCGAGTATAGTACTGGGCTAACAATGTCCCCAGATGTACCGATTGATACGTATTTAATTTATGGGAACTATATAGTAACGACTAGATATTATATTACAGATCCAGGCTTATAGCAGTTCATTGTGTCACGTCCCGACTCACAGAAAGGTGAGTTTTCACGAGCCCCTTTTACTGAACTGTTTTAAATATTTTCCCGGGGCGGAAAACATGTCTTTGTTAAAATATTTAAGTACATACTGATCGTATGGAAACACTTGTATATTTATATATATATGGTTTGATGCATAGAATATATAAATTGTTTATTGTGTGGAATTGTTCTGGGGTAACATAGTTCCCAGAGGTTATTATTGTTCTGGGGTAACATAGTTCCCAGAGGTTATTATTGTTCTGGGGTAACATAGTTCCCAGGGGTTATTATTGTTTTGGGGTAACGTAGTTCCCAGAGGTTATTATTGTTCTGGGGTAACATAGTTCCCAGAGGTTATTATTGTTCTGGGGTAACGTAGTTCCCAGAGGTTATTATTGTTCTGGGGTAACTTAGTTCCCAGAAGATTAGTAGAAATGCTCTGGGGTAACATAGTTCCCAGCATAATTACATTGCTAATAAATGGTTAATAAAATGATCTGTCAGTGTTTATTTAATTTAGTGAAACTCACCAACTATTCGTAGTTGACCCGTTTTCTTTACATGTTTTCTAGGTATGCCCAAGTTGGAATGATTGATATGTGCTTAATGATCTGTGCTACTTGTTGGAAGCTTGCTGATCTATATTTTGTAATGAATATATTAATGTCTTATCGGTAAAACTTGTGTGTAACACCTAGACAGTAACGAAACTAGCAACAATGTAATATGATATAAATTAATGTAGTGGTATTTTCTTTATAAGCAAGGCTGTTGATATCAGATGTGTCTGTTGCATCCCGTGTACGTTTCCGCTGCGGTTACGGGGTGTTACATTGATCACTTGATGTTGAGTAGTTGAAGATTGAACCTTATCTTACTATACAATTCCGACGTGTTGGTGAAGTTGTGAAGGGAGCACAACTTCACGTGTTGGTGAAGTTAGAAGAACTTCACGTGATTGGTTGAGATGATCAATTAGGCACGGGGATGCATGTCAAAGATCTCGATCGATATAGTCGGAGGAGCTTACACTGAAGGGGAGATCTGATATGGAAGACGCCGGGTGATTGGTAGATTTGTGAAGCTACAAGACAGTTTCAGACACGGCTGGTTGAAGACAGGATGGATGTTGCATGTATATGTGAAGTTCAAGTTTGAAGATCACAGTGAAGAAGCAAACAGAAGATCATCAGATAAGGGGTGTCTGTTGGTACATGTTTTGTAACAGATGATCTTTTGTGTTTGTTAGAATTAAGAGCAACGGTCAAAGGGGAGTCTGTTGGTGCATTTTGTAACCGTCGCTATGCAATTCTGATCAACGGAGACGAAGTGACGAAGTTAGAACAACTTCGCCATAGGCGAAGTTATAACAACTTCGCCATAGGCGAAGTTAGAACAACTTCGCCTACAGGCCCAAGCCCAAGCCCGCGAAGTTGGTTATCTATATATATGTGTGTCTTGTTTAGGGTTTAGGAATCTAGAAAGTTAGACTATTTTGTGTTCAATTCAATTGTCTAGAGAGAAACAGAGAGGGAGATTCGTGTGGGACGGCCCGAGGTAGAGCTCACCTCCGGTCGGCCGTGTCTTTGTTTTTATTCGTGTGTTTGTTCGTGTATTTGTTTGTGTGTAATCGTGTTCTTCATCTTCTACACCATTAAACGAGTCTAGGAGGATTCCGCACTCCTAGACCTCGTGCGGATCTCGTATCGATCAGCGACGCCACGGGGGGACTTACAATGGTTCTCAACCATGAGTTCTCGGTCCAACCGAGAACACGTTTTTGGTCAACCGAGAACGATGGTTCTCAACCATGAGTTCTTGGCCAACCGAGAACAGGGTTTCGGGTGTCTTCGGCCAGACCGAGAACCATGGTTTCCAACCATTAAGTTCTCGGCCAGAGCTAAAGAACACAGATTCTGTCCAAAACAAGATATCATCCAAATGATTCAACTTTTCCAGATTTACCACATGCATGTATGGTACAATCTTGAAAAATCAAGGGGCAACCAAAATACCTAAAGTTTTCAGCCAATATGGTAAATAATACCATCAAACCCGAACACTTTAGATCCAATTTTGAAGCATCTAATCGTATAAGCGGCTCTTGATGCCATTATTGGGTTTTAGCAAGATTATCAAAGTCCAAATAAACCAATTTATGAGGAAAAACGCAACGGAAAATTAGTTTTAAATATTGTTAACCGAAAACACATAAACCCGTTATGTTAAACCGAATCCAGGATCCATATACGATTCACACACTATCAATAACAACCATAGGGTGTTTTAAAACATACCTTCAAGTCCAGAAATTGAAAGGGATGAAGATACGAATGGCAAGATTCCAATAGAGAAATCCTCAAGCTTGTATACCCGAACAAGCTCCAGCAAACACCTTAGATGCTAGGGTCTTAAACTCTTGCAATCTCCTTGTTCTTCTTTTCTTGTTCTCGGCTAGGAGGAAGAAGAAGAGAGAAAATCTGTGTGAGAGAGAAAATATGGTTGTTATTCAAGAATAATGATCTCCCAATCCACACCCTTGCATATCTTGGAACAAAACAAAAGGAGAGAGAGAGGGAGGGAGGGGTCGGCCCACCTTTGGGTTCCCCCCCCCCCCCAAACCATAAACCATTTTGTATTATTTTCTTTAAACCATATTTGTTATTTATCCAAATAAATAACATTTCTCAAAACATAAATTATCCATATAATTTATTTAACACACAATTGCAATAATTTAGAAAACCCATTTTCCAAATATTATAAGTGTTGATATTTATTACTTAGATCATAGCTAATAATAAATATCATGGCGTTTGTCTAGCTTGTTATTGGGTATGACCCGACTTGGATCATAACGTACTAGCCACATCAACTCAAATATGTGTCTTGGGCTGATCGATTCCAATACTTTACTCTAGAACAACTTACTGAAATGGCTGCACTGCACTTGTTTGATTATCAGAAAAGACACAGGTCTACCAGTGCGCATCAGTATGATTTGTTGAGATTCTTAAGGGAACAAGCAAGCTGGGATTTCCCATTCTGAATAAAATAAAAAGAATGAATGACTTTAATTCAATAAGAGAAAGACCCAAAGTTTTTGTTGAGATTCTTGATGGAACAAGAAAGCTGGGATTTCCCATTCTGAATAAAATAAAAAGAATGAATGACTTTAATTCAGTAAGAGAAAGACCCAAAGTTGCAGTTCCATCTAGCAAACCTTGTTCTATTATCAAAGAATATAGCAACATTGAAAAGGGAATGAATGCTCCAATCCCACAAGTCCAAAGAAATGAACAAATTGCAAAAATTTTGTATGATGACAGAAATGAAACTTTCTTGCTGAGAAATAATGAAGGGAGGTTACTTCATGCAATTTCACATGACAGTGAACTGAAATTTTTGCATTTAAAAAATCTTACTGACATAAAGAGATGGAACCTACCGTGTGACCATCCCTTTCTCTGAAATTTTCATGCTTCAACAGAAGGCAGCATAAGCAACATGTCCCCTAACCAACAAACCGAGAAACAAGAGAAAATGTTGAAATATAAGGAGTTCTTGAACTTCTTATGATGGTTGACTTGGTTTACTTTTGATTATGTTTATTTTGATATGTAATGTCCTTGAGACAGCATGTGAATATGCAACTTTTCTTTAAGCAATATAATTTATTGCTTTTATAATTTGATGCGTGTTTTTCGACAACTGTATGTAACCTACAGGTGTTTTGGTGCATCTGAGTTTGTTCCAATCTAGGGGGAGATAGTTGGGATCAAGATTTGACCAAGGAAGATTGGAATCTTCTCAACCTCCTCAAGGAATGGCTAAGTATGGAATTCGAGCAAACTAGGTACTTCGAGCAAGCCTAGAACTTATTCAAGCAAGGTATTTTATTTTCGAGCAATGTTATCTTTTAGAATTCTTCTAAGTGTTAGTTCGAGCAAACTACACTTCATCAAACAAGGTTATTCTTCAGTCGAGCAAGGTTTGTTTCGGGGCAAACTCTTGACTTAACCAAACTTAAACCAAGTAATTTGGTGGGTCGAGCAAGGTTCAATAAACAGTGATCTCAAGCATACTTGAAGGAAGTTATAATGGAATTATTCTAAGGACTTCCATGAGCAAGGTTTAACCTCAAGCAAGCTACAGTGTCACCATCACACTTAGTTTGTTTAAATAAGTTAAAGACAAATGGTTGAACTATTCAAGAAGAACATATTTGCTCATAGGATATTATCGAGAAAAGTTTGACATTAACATGAAGATTGAATTCTACTTGAAGAATATTTTCTTAGGAAAATATTCTAAGTAAAGCTTGCTCGGAGAACTGCTCCAATCACACTTATGGTTACTAAGTTTGCTCGACAAAGACAAAAAGCTTACTCGAAGACCTTTTACACTTGTAATATTTTGAATACGTTTGAATATGTTTTGTAACCAGTGTTTTAAAAACTAGTTCAAACCGACCAGTTGAACCGTTCAAACTGGATTTCGCATAACAAACCGGTATTTTGAGTTAGTTATTTTTGGCCGGCTTGCTAGAATATCGTACCGCCGGTTTTTTTTCTAAAATACTGGTATTTACCGGCAATCCGATTTTAATTCCGAGAAACTTTTGATATTTGCGGCCCATATTTTTTCAAAATTACTTTTAACCCAACAATTAACATTCAAAATGTAAACTTTATGACTATTTTTTTTCTAATTGAGTGCTTTTGTATTATTTTTTTTAATATGGATTAACTAACTTTTGGATTATTTTTTGTTATCAAATCATTTACTTAAGATATTTTTGGATTGAAGTAGCATTTATAAGAAATTATTAGGTAAACTATTCAACCGGTTGAACCTCCCGGTATAACCCGGTTCAACCGATTGTACCATTTTTTAGTCCAATCTGATACAAGTAAAATACTGGTTTTTAAAACATTGTTTGTAAAAATCATTAGGGTTTCTATAAGGTGTCAGGTGTACCTATTTAAGGAAAGTTTAGGTCACATTTAAGGAAGCACCTGAGCGAATATTGTGTGATTTGACGGCTGCCAAGCTTTCTTAGCAAACGAAATATTCCGTATGGAAATTTGCCTCACACCTGATATGTAATGGAAATCTTTGAGTGACTTGTGTGTGTTTGTTATATTTGTGCTCTTGTAGCAACACCTTGAATATCATTGATTCCGCCTTTGATGTTCATCTGGGTTTTCACACTAGCATCCTTCGTAACCGTCTTGTCAACATTTAGTTGTTGGTTACGAGATTGATAAGTGTTTGTTGAACGATCAATCGTAACACTACTGACTGAAACTACCATTAGATTTGAGATCTATTCACGATGTTTTCCATGTATCAAACCTGAAAAAGTGTCTTACTGACGAAACGGTAATAGTACCACTAAAAGATGTGTAAGTAAACGATAAGTTAAACTTTGTGGAGGAACCGGTAGATATAGTAGCGGGAAAACCAAACAGTTACGACACAATAAGATTTCATCGATGAAAGTACAATATCAATTATAGGAATTGAGCTATAATCGAGGCATACCAATTACAATAGTGTGTTGCTAATACTATATTACAATAAGGTGAGTTTCATGACCCCTATATTTAAACTATATTACGAACTTTTAGGGTGAAAAGCATGGTTACATATATCTATTTATCTGAAAACACGTTATGATGTGAATTGTCTAAGTGCTAACACTTGAAAGTCCCCACAAACACGGGTGATTAATTACGAACCGGTTGCATGTAAATAGTATTATTGGTTTGATAAACCCAATTGACAGGGCCGGTGGAGACTACCGGAACATTACACAATTGCACTTGACTATATAACTATACAAACATGCATACTATGTGGTGTTAGACATAGTACTAGGGGCATGTGAAAGATGTGGCCACGAGGAGTGCATGGGCAGTGAGGGGCCACGTGCTTTTGGCCCACGTGATAAAAGCACGCCAAGGGTTCACTTGTGGCTTAGTATAATTACATCGTACACATACACAACATGAATACTATGATTACGCATACTGCTTTCGTTTAAACTTGTGAAACTCACCAACTATTCGTAGTTGATCCATTTTAACATGCTTTTCGGGTATACCAAAGTTGGAGTGATGTGTTTATGTGCTACATGTGCTGCAAATATATTAATAAAGAATCAAGCAGTTGTGAACTGGTTAACGTTGTGTAACGCCTAGTTTGTAAACAAAGTTAGAATGGTGTAATATAATGTATATTAGTTTGTTAATGTTTCTTTATAAACAATATGGTTGATACAAGAGGTGTCTGTTACATTCTCGTATTACGCTTCTGCTATCCTAGTCGGGGTGTGACACATATAGCCTTTCTTCCTTCACTATTGTTTATTAACCCCAATCCCATTTTCTAACTCCCCTTCGATTATCTCCATTTGAGAATAAAGATCCTTTTTTTATAGATATCCATTTGTTTTCTATTTGCATTCCAAATCTTCGCCTCCGTTTTTACCAATTTCATTTTTACTTTAAATCTAATAAAAGGGTTAAAATGATAATTGCTCCCTTTGTTCCCCCAATCCTCGAGGACCACCTAGTCATAACCATTTAATTCCATCCAATAATTAAAAATTTTGAATGGAACCACGCCAAAATTTTCATAATTTATTTTCAGCATAATTGGTCGATGATCAACCACCCTTTTGTTTAAAGCCAAAACTTCTATGTTTGGGAATCCATTACACGCCCACTGGGTTACTAGAAATCTATCGAGCTTACTTAGCTTTAATCCAAGCACTTATATGCGTAAAGTTAGATCCTTCCAAGTGAATATAAGAAAGTAAAGAAGAATCAATAAAATTATTAAAATCACTTACAACGATGGAGTTGGAGACCATTCCCATTCTTTTCTAACTGTTTCTCGTTGCATTAAAATCACCAAACACCATGTAATTTCCCGGGTGGTTGTTCATGAAATTAATGATAAAGTTCCATAGGTTTTGTTTTCTCATTTATCCCTTGTGGAGCGTAAACTACCACCATAAAACAATTGAAATCAAAATTCTTCTAAGATCCTTCTATGATTAGGAGATTATCGAACGATAACATTGAGTTTTGTGCAAAAGAGTTTGGATCCCATAAAGTTGTATACCTTCGGACTGACCAACAGAACTAGAACACGTTATTTGAAAGTTGTAGTTTCCCCAAAGGGCTTTCGCCCAATTAAATCCACCGATGGCATGTGAGTTCCTTGAATGGCAAGAAAGTTATAATAAAATGTTGGTGCATAATGTCAGTAGTTCATAGTCTAGTGTCTGTAATCGAGTCTGTAATGATTAATTATGTTTTATATGTCTTAAGCGAAGTTACTAACAAGTTCGCTGTTTAGGCGAACTTGTTAGTCAAGCGAAGTTATGGACAACTTCGCCTGAACATGCCAGGCGAAATTGTCGTGTATTTATATAGGTTACGGCTTAGTTTAGAAAAAGGAGTTGGTGTGATCATTATCGAAGTTACGAGAGCTGTAACGTGAGGACGAGAGTTCGTGTCTGTAATAGTGATATTGTATCACGTGTTTTGGTTATAATATAACGTGTTTGTTTATCGTATCGTGTTTGATCTATTCTTGTCTTCTACGCTCGTAACGACCTACGCAGGGATTCCGCACCTACGTAGATCGAGATATCCCGTGCAGATCCATCCAGGGAACCTACAATTGGTATCAGAGCTATTGCTCGATTGTGTGGTTCAGGATATTCACGCGGGTGTAGAAATCGTCCCGTTTCGACTATTCGCGGGACGTGTTTTCTGTGTTTTTGTGTCATTCTTACCTCCTACCATCGTATTCAACCCATTACACCGTCAAAAACCTCGAAAAATCCTGATTCCAGATCTGCAGAAACTTCGTGTTCATCAGGCGAAGTTGCCGTCACTGTTCGTAGGGTTTCGGCGAAGATATAAGGTTAAGCGAAGTTATCCACAACTTCGCCTACCTTCTCAAGTTCGCCTAACTAAAGCGAAGTTCTCTACAACTCCGCCTACCTCCTAAGTTCGCTTACCTCAAGCGAAGTTAAGAATCAGCAAAGTTCTTCAGCGAAGTTAAGACTTAAGCGAAGTTATCCGTAACTTCGCCTACAGTACTTTTCAAAAAAAAAAAAAAAAAAAATTTTTCGGGTTTCTTAGTTTTCGAGAAAGATGTCATCAATTAACATCTCTGAGTTAGTAAAGATGGAAGTAGAAGCAGGCTCAGCTACAAAAGCACCAAGGTTGCTGAAGGGAACCGATTTCGTTGCATGGAAGGATCGGTTCGAACAATATGTCAAGTACCAGGATGCAAAGATGTGGGTATGCATCCATGATGGTTATATTCCACCAACTATGGAGTACGAAGGTCGTGATCAGATCAAGAAGTACAACAAAATGGAAGATGAAGAGAAAAAGATGTATGAGGCCGAGAGCAAGGCTCATGCTGCTATCACTATGGCTCTTCCACAAGAGATCCTTCATACGTTTAGAAAGTACAAGACAGCAAGAGAGCTTTGGGAAGCTCTTGAGAACCGGTTTGAAGGAAATGTGGGAATCCGTGCTTCGAAGATCAAATTGCTCAAAACCCAGTTCTCAGTCTTCAAGTATTTGAAGAATGAATCTCTAGATGATATCATCACCCGATATTATCATCTGATGACTGAACTGAGCAACTATTCAATTTCTTACCGAGAAGAAGAGATAGTTGAGAAGCTTCTTGATGCTCTCCCACCAAAATGGGAGATGTACACGGTGCTGATGAGGGAAGACAAAGACTTTCCCCAATATGATCTGGAAACGGCAGTCAACAAGCTCCGAACCTTTGAGCTTAACATGGTTAGAAAGGAGACACCTACGGATCAGGTTCAAGATCCAGGTATGTATGGTGCTAAAGTCAACTCTAGTTCAGGTTCGAAGACTGAATCAGCTGCCTACTACTCGAAGGGAGAGTCGGGTGCCAACTCATCACATGAGGGGCATGTGTCAGTCAACACGAATGGTGATGTTTGCTTTGTAGCAGGTGGATCTAGTGCTTCTAAACCGCAAGCAAGCATGAGTAGTTGCTCTCCAAGTATTCATAGCAACAACTACTCTAAGATGCCTATGAGTGTCAAATCTGCTGAAGAGCAGTTTGCTCTTTATGCTTCTTTTATTGCTTCCTATGAGAACTACATTCAGGGGAAGATTGTTGATCCAGCTATGTTGGATGAAGACTATGACCAGATTGATGCTGATGATATGGAAGAAATGGATCTGCAATGGCAGATGGCTATGATCGTGAGAAGAGTGAAACGGTTTATGAAAAAGACCGGAAGAAAGTTTGTCGGTGGAAGGCCAGGGTTTGACAAGACGAAGGTAAGATGCTACAACTGTCAGCAAAACGGCCACTTTGCTAAGGAGTGCAGAAATGAGCGTGTAGAACGTGGTCAAGGCAAGTCTACACAGCATAATGGGGGTAGTAAAGATTATAGTGCTATGATTTCCAGAGAAGATGGTGAATACAACTGGAACCTGCATTCTGAAGAAACTTTCGAACAGGCCAATTTGGCGAAGGTTGAAACTGAAGGAAATGAGAAGGTTACCGGAGAAGAAAAAGCTCTCATGGCAGATGTTAAAGACCAGCTCTCCGAGGTATGTTCTAAACCTACTTGTTCTAAATGTGAAAACTTGTCTGAGCAATTAGCAACTATAACTGATCAGTATGTTGGTTTGGATGCTGAGTTTAAAACTTTAAAAGAAGATCATCACTTTACTAAAGCAAGAGAAAATAGCTATAAAGTTAAAATAAAAGCTTGTGAAAAGGATATTAAAAGTCTAAAAGCAAAACTTGCTGAAAAAATACAAGTGATTGATCTAAGCTATGAAGTTTTGGAAGAAATAACCAAGCTAATAGCTGAAAGAGAAAAACAGATTGCTGATCACCAGGTGAAAGTGGTGGAACTGAATAGAAAACTTGAGCAGTTCAGAAATTCCTCTGCTATTCTTGATCACCTTGTTAGTGATCAAGGTTCATCTGTTAAGAGAGGAGGAATTGGTTATCATGAGGTTCCACCACCTTATAATCACAATTACACTTTTAATCCTAGTGTTCAGAAATCTGTTGACTTTGAGGTTGTTCAGACAGTTCCAATTCCAGTTACTACTAAAGAACCAGATGTTAGTAGAGGCGAAACAAGTTCGCCTGTTTCAAGTGTTAAAATTTCTGATCCGAGTCCAGTCTCATCAAGTTCGGATAAGTCATCCGAGCCTGGTAAGGCAAAAGAGGAGGCGGTATTGCCAGATAGTGGAGAGAAAGATAAAACAAATAAAAAGAGTTCTCCGCTAAACCCGTATGTCCCACCTTATGTGAGACAAACGGGCGGTAATAATGCCTCGACATCTAAAACACCTGTTGATAAAAAGGTTGAACAAAGGTGTTGTTTTAGGTGTAATCAATTAGGGAACCTAGTTGCAGATTGCCCTCTGAAGCAGAGATTCAGAGGTGTGAGGCCTACTAAAACTGAGAATAAGTCTAATGGTAATAATAATACTGGTAAAAATGAAAACCATTCAAAATTCAGAAATGTGACTAATTCAGGTTTTCAAAGAAACCAATCTCAGTTTTACACTGCTAATAACCAAACCACAAGCTATAATTCTTTCAATTCACAAAGGTTTGGAATGCCTCACAATCAATCTACAAGGAGGTATACTAATAGGACTTACAGGAATTATACAAAGACTAACTTTGGAAAGCCAAAGTTCGGGATGTATAGATCCAAGACCAATTGGTCTTGGGTCCCTAGATTCTAATCTTTTGTTTTAATCGTGCAGGAACAGTTGAACAGGGCTGCCAACAATCAATGGGTTGTGGATAGCGGCTGTTCCCGGCACATGACGGGTAACAAATTTTTGTTACACGATTTGAAACCTGTTCAAGGAGGGAGAGTGAGCTTTGCTGGAGAAAGTGGAGGCAAGATTACAGGAATGGGAATGGTGTCTAATGGAAAGATGACTCTAGAGAAAGTAAACTTTGTCGAAGAATTGAAGCACAATCTGCTGAGTGTGTCGCAGATCTGTGATAAGGAGTACACCGTACATTTTACAAAGAATGAGGCGATTGTATTGCATCCTGGTTTTCAGATACCAGAGGAGTGGATTGTGATGAAGGCTCCACGTGAGAGGAATACGTATATTATGAATATGAGGTCGACTGAAATGGCCACGGAAGAATCATGCCTTATGACAAAAGCGAGCGAATCGGAGTCCGAATTGTGGCATAGGAGAATGGGGCACATTCATCTTCGGAAGATGAACCACATTGTCAAGAATGGACTTGTGCTGGGCGTTCCCTTGAAAAGTTTCAACTTTGAAGACAAATGTCTAGCGTGCAAGAAGGGAAAGCAGCACAAGAAATCCCATCACACCAAGAAGGTCAATTCTATTGTCAGTACTCTAGAATTGCTTCACATGGATCTCTTCGGTCCCGTGAATGCAAAAAGTCTAGGAGGTACTTCTTATTGCTTGGTGATCACTGATGATTACTCACGATATTCGTGGGTATATTTCCTGAAATCAAAAGATGAAACGACTCAGATGGTGAAGAATTTGATTACCAAAGTTGAGAACGTTATGGATAAAAGGGTTAAGTTCATCAGGAGTGACAATGGAACGGAGTTCAAGAATTTTGAAATGGAGATCTTCTGCCTTCAGAAAGGGATTGAGCACCAGTACAGCGCTCCGTATACTCCGCAACAGAATGGAGTGGCTGAGAGGAAGAATAGAACGTTAATTGAAGGAGCCAGAACTATGCTGGCTAATTCGAAGCTTCCTGTGGTGTTCTGGACTGAAGCTGTTGCTACAGCCTGTTATATCCTGAATAGAGTCTTGACTGTTAAAAGACTTAATAAAACGTGTTATGAGCTTATGCATGGGAGGAAGCCCAACTTGAGTGGTCTTGAACCATTCGGGTCCCCTTGTTCGATTTTAAAGACAAATTCTAAATTTGGTGAAGTAGCCGATGAAGGAATCTTAGTCGGTTATGTTGTTGCGACTCCCAACAGACGTGTCTTTAATACATCGACCGGCAAGGTTGAGGTGGTGTGTAACACCGATATCACAAGTTACAAACCGCCAAAACCAAGCAACGGACCTGCTGAGTTTTTCGACTATGATAGACTTTTTAAGTCTTTTAACATACCTTATTTGGATAGTGCAGAACTAGAAGAAAGAGTTGCTACGAAGATGATCCTTAATGAGGAAGAAAATCTAGTGCAAAGACAGCTGTTTGATAAATGTCATCCTTCCTCATCAAATGCTATCGATACCCCTGCTGCCTCTCCTGAAGAAGAATTTTTCAATCCGTTTCACTCTCAGCAAGAAACAACCATTGACGAGCTCTCTTCTAACTTGGAAGACAATTTGCATGTCGGTTCGGTTCCGACCACGAGAATTCATAAAGATCACCCTTTGGAGAATGTGATTGGTGATGTGTCCTCCGGTGTACAAACAAGACGTAGCTTGAATGAGCACACCTGTGTTTACACAAGCATTAAGGAGACAGGCATAATCAACGAATGCTTGTACACCTGCTTTATCAGCCAGATTGAACCAAAGAATTACCAAATGGCTCTAAAGGACAGCTCGTGGGCCGAGGCCATGCAAGAAGAGCTGGCTCAATTCAAGAAAATGGAAGTTTGGACTTTGGTTGAAAAACCGAAGCATGTGCATGCGATAGGCACAAAATGGGTTTTTAAGTGCAAGAGAGATGAGAAAGGGATTATTATAAGAAACAAGGCGAGGCTAGTCGTTAAAGGTTTTAATCAACAAGAGGGGATTGATTATAATGAAGTGTTCGCTCCTGTGGCAAGATTGGAAGCCATTAGATTGTTTTTGGCATTTGCTGCTTATAAGAAGATGAAGGTATTTCAGTTAGACGTGAAAAGTGCGTTCCTAAATGGGAAAGTTGAAGAGGTTGTGTACGTTGAGCAACCTCCGGGTTTTCCTGACCCAGACTTTCCTGATCACGTGTACAAGCTAAGTAAGGCATTGTATGGACTACATCAGGCACCTCGTGCCTGGTACTCAACTTTATCAGATTACTTGCTTGAAAATGGGTTTGAAAGAGGGAAGATAAATAGCGCGTTGTTCGTCAAGAGAGAAGGAAGCGACTTCCTGCTGGTGCAAGTCTACGTGGATGACATTATCTTTGCTGCATCAAAAGTCTCCATGTGTCAGGAGTTTGAGGCCGTCATGAAGAAAAGGTTTGAAATGAGTGCTATGGGTGAACTAACTTTCTTTTTAGGATTGCAGGTTGATCAGAAGAAGGATGGGATGTTCATTCATCAGACCAAGTATGTCCATGATGTGCTCAAACGTTTCAAGATGGAGGACAGCACTCCATTTGATACTCCAATCTGCGTCAACCATAAGTTGGGTGCTGAGACAGACAACGATGCAGATGTGGACCCAACTCAATATCGGGCTATTATAGGTTCTTTAATGTACTTAACTGCTTCTAGGCCTGATATAATGTTTGCTGTTTGTCTTTGTGCACGCTTTCAGGCAAACCCAAAAGAATCTCATTTGAAGGGTGCGAAGAGGATACTGCGGTATCTCAAGGGCAAGCCGAAGCTGGGGTTGTGGTACCCGAGAGGAGGAGACTTGGAGCTAGTCGCTTACACAGATTCTGATTATGGAGGGTGCAATCAGAGTCGGAAGTCAACTACTGGAGGATGTCAGTTTCTAGGAGGCAGATTAGTGTCCTGGCAATGCAAGAAGCAGACATCAGTCGCCATTTCAACATGTGAAGCAGAATACATGGCAGCATCCAACTGCTGCTCCCAGGTTCTTTGGATTCAACAACAGTTGCGCGACTATGGTCTGAATTTCTCACTTACTCCTATTTGCATTGATAACACAGCTGCTATCTCAGTAACTACAATCCCGTGAAGCACAGTAAAACTAAACATATTGACATACGTCATCATTTTATACGGGATTGTGCTGAGAAGAAACTGATTGTGCTTGAAAAGGTGGATACGCTTGATAATTTCGCTGATTTATATACTAAAGCGTTTGACAAATCAAGATTTCAAAACCTTGTTGAGTTGAATGGGATGATCAATCCCGAGTAACCATGCTTTTTGTGCATATTAAAAAAAAAAACGTCACTATCGCTGAGAATTATGTCGGTTGCCTCAGTTTGAAGGACATGTCTTAGGATATGTTTGGTCCTCATTTCTACTTGTAGAATATGAGGATAGCCATTAACCAGATGACTGAAAGTGACCGGGGCGGTTTATGATGAGTTTTCATTCTTTCGCTTAAAATTAGTCGATCATACTTAGTTAGAAGGACACATACTAGTATGTGGTCGGTCCAGCTGATCCATTGGATCTTCGGGATAGCCGTTGACCTGAAGACTTTGATTTGGTCGGGGCGATAGAAGTTAAATTTTTCTTTAAGGGAAATGAAATTATTTTTCAAGTCTACTACTTCGTAAGAAGTTCGTTTGCTATGTTTAACAGAAAATTGATCCAACCTTGGAAAATGATAGATTTACTGATTCTGTGTGCTTAACTAGTGAAGTTATTAGGCTTAAAAGGCTTTAGAACAGTCATTGTATGTCATGGTAGCTTTTTATGGTGCGTAAAAGTAGAAGTGATACAAACTAAATCTACTCGATTTTACGTGGAAACTCCTTAAGAGTTTTGCATGTCTTCATATATATCTTTCCGAATGATAGGCAGAAAAGCGATTACCCAGTCTTACACGAGCCCGTAAGTGTTCTGATTCCCGTAAAGATAGTGTGTGAAGAAACTACAGTGATCCAGATTCGGGACTTGCAGTTGTTTACTACTCTGAAGTCTATGTAAATGTTTATTCGAAAAAAAAAAAAAAAAAAAAAAAAAAAAAAAAAAAACCTTATGAGTTATTGAAACATTCTAGAGCTGACAATGTCAAGACTTCTCAATCATGGAGTAAGAAAGAGAACGGGAAGCAGATGAAGAGTACTTACAAACTTAATCAGACACTATGGGTTGAAGTCAATTCGGGGTGACTTGGGGAAAGCCAAATACGCTTTGAGAATAGATAGGAGGCATCATAATCTCTGAGTTGTTGCCCACTTAAGTTTTGAGCTTAATTGAACCTAACTCGTATCACAGAAACGATGAAAACCATTCTAAGTAGATTACCTGCTTACAACCTGTTTCTTTATGTCATAATACAGCTGAACACGGATCTGTGTGACAGTCACGAAGTTAGTATGATTCCTGTTCGGATATTTTCTAAAACATGGCAGTCCCTGTCTAGACTGAAATTTGATCCCTTGTACTTTAATTGTTAAAAGTTTTTCCTATTTATGTAGTTGTTAATTTTATACTTGGTTACTTAGTCTTGATCGTGTCATATAACTCTTTAAGGAAGTTTTAAAACTTAATTGCAAATTGTTCAAATTATAGGGGTTGATTTTGTAAAATTTGATCTATCGGCGAACTTGTGAATAACTTCGCCCTAGGCAAAGTTATCCACAACTTCGCCTGTATAACTCCGCTCCTATATAAAGGAATTTTTAAGGTCAAACTGTTCATTATCTTTCAATCCAGCGAACTTATTCTCTCAAAAAACCTTAGCGAACTTATCGATCAAATTCATCTGTGTTCTTATTTCGATTCCATTCCGTGATTAAAGGTGTGTAAGGTTTCTAGTATCGTATGATCAATGTTTTTGAGGTTGATCATCGGTCGTTTCGACTCGATTATCGACCTCGTCTTTCGAAACCTTAAACACCCGATTTCAAACTTGATATTACGTGATAGTAATTTGCATGAACGTCTAGACCATCATAAAATCGAGTTTTACGGAGTCCACAATCGTTAAATTCACCAACTGCACGTCGTTTCGTAAACCTAACAGTCGTCGTTTCAGATTCAGGCGAACTTAAGGATTAGGAGAAGTTATCCGCAACTTCGCCTGAGGTTTAACTTCGCCTGAGGCGATGTTGTGGTGAGGCGAAGTTATCATTAACTTCGCCTGGACCTTTTTACGTATTAGTTATTAGACGAACTTAAAGATGAAGCGAAGTTGTTCCCAACTTCGCCCCACCTTTAACTTCGCCTATACAGATTTTATCACAACTTCGCTCATGGTAACAAGCGAACTTGTGTTATGCTTTAACGTTTATCTAACTTGGTTCGTTTGTTGCAGATATGGCTGCTATTGCTGGAGTTGGTGGTGCAGGCGGTGATGATGGAGGAGATAATCAAAGGCAGTTCTTCCCGGGTCATAATATGTATATTACGTTAGACCCAGATGCGAGTGGTGTGGAGGATTACCGCGAAATCATCACTTTCCTCCTTCGCTCGCGGATATTCCACGCGATCACAACTACTCTGCCGATATCCTTACCCAATATTGAGGATTTTTGGCAGACGGTGGAATATGACTGCCGCGTCGAGCCCCCGGTTATGCGAGCAACCGTCAACAATCAAGAAGTTCAGTTCTCTTCTGAACAAATCCGGGCGGCTTTACGTTTCGGGAATGAGACCAGGGATGACCCGACGGACTTTGTGGCTCCTTTCCGAGATGGAGCGATTTTACGAATGGGCTATTCGGGCCCGTTGGGCGATACACAAAGAAGGAAGGGTTTCCTACTCGATCAGTGGCGCTTCCTCATGCACGTAATGATTGTCTGCATGTCAGGGAGGAAGGCGGGTACTGACGGGATGGGTGCGACCATGCAGTCGGCGATGACTGCTCTGACTTATAACAAACGTTATAGCTTCAGTCAGATGGTCTTCTATGAGATCGATAGACAAAGACGGGCAGTGGCGCGTGAGAGGTTCATTATGTATCCAAGATTCATCCAGATGATCTTGAACCATGTGGCTCCAAATCTACCTCAGCGCCGCCCGATCAGATACGTGGAGAGTGTGAACAAACGTATCTTCGCTCAGTGCAGGACATCAAGCGCGAGGAGCAAACCTGAGCTCCGTCCCAGGCATACTCCACTCTTTGGGTATTTAATCAACCCGGAGTATGTTCCTGCCAATGGGGACGAGTTCAGAGACCCTCAACCACAACAGGCAGGAGCACCTCAAGCTATACCTGCTGCTCCTGTTGTGTCAACGGAGGAGAATGTGGACCTTGATGACGTGTTTGGAGGTCAAGGCTACTTCGATATGGACCGAGTTGATCCTCAAGAAGATGTACAGGTCTCGGTAGCACAAGTTTCGAGGGTGGATGTTACTAGAGCAGCTACGACGGTGGCTGACTCAGATTTTGATGATGTAATGGATGAGGCAAGACGTATGATGGTAACTCGAGAAAGAACGTATGGGAAGAGAAAGAGGACAGATGATGACAGTGAGTCAGAAGAAGAAGAAGAAGACATTCATAAGTTGATCAGACGTTCAAGAAGGGACAGGACAGGTGCAGGTAGGGGAGCCGGTGAGAGCTCTAGGTTGGTACGTTTCGCTCCGCCCGCACTGTCAGGTATGTCAATTGTCCCTACACCATTACAGGTCACAAGGCCAAGCGCCACGGACGTTCCCGTGGTGGCTACATCATCATCTGTTGGCCTCCCATCTATCACTACTTTCCAGCTGACGACTCCGGAGATTGTGTCTTTACCACCTCCAACTCTTACTCCTTCAGAGGTGGTTGCTCAATTTGTTGAGTCGACAGTCGTTGCAACTGCAGGGTTATCAGGTATGATACCACCTGCGGTTACGCCTGCTTCTGATGTCCCGGTTTCATTCGAAATCCCTCCTCAGTATACTCAAGACATATCTCACATGAGGTTCGATTTCGATGCAACCCTATCAGACTCGGAAAGAATAGCCGCACTTGAACGGGTCGTGGCAGAACAATCAAGGGTGAATCTTATCCAGACCCAGGCTATTCAGCGCCTAGTAGCAGAAAATCAACTACAGTCGTCCCTCCTGGTTGAACATGGAAAAATTATAGATGCTATGAAGGAGTTCTTGGCATCTCAGGGGGAGACGAGCTGTAAAGGCGACGAGCTCAGGACAAAGAAGAAGAATGACAGAGACGATGATCCCAATGCATCGAAAGGTGCAGGTGGTGAGTTGCCAAGAACTACTCAAGCTCTTGGGACTTCCACAGCTCAGGGGGAGTCTGCAAGCGCAGCTGGCGGTTCTGGTGGTGATGAGGTGGTGATGGTAGATGACGAGGAGATGGGAGATGATGTGATCGATGCCTTGAAGGAGTTGGATGATGATATGTTGGATGATGAATTTATGTGTGAAGATGATGTTCTACCAGTCGAAGAGATTGAAAAGATTGGTGCAGAAATTGTGATAGAAGATGATGTTGAAGAAGGTGAAATAGTTTAGGAGAATGTTGAACACGAGATCCCTGAAGTTGAAAAGTCAGATGTATGTCAAGATACAGTAGATGATGATACAGAATGGGAGGAGCAGCCTAGATGGAAGGAAGGCTATGCTCATTGGTTTATCAAAACTAAGAAGCCTGCTGTTCCAACCATGTTCAAGAAAAGTTATAATATCAAAGGCTATGCTGAATCAAAGAAAGGAATTATCTGTTGGCTATATGATGAACAGTTAAAAGTGTTCGTGGTGAAAAGATATGATGGGATCCAATACTTTAAGAGGACGTTGAGATCTCTCAATACATTGCCTGAATGTGAGGTGAAGGATTTGGCTAGATTGGGGTTGATTAATAGAAGCGAAGACAACATGGCCAGAGTTATTGGGAAGATCGTGTGGAAAGAAAGTATTAAAGAAAAGAAGTTTGAGTTATTAAAGCCACAGAAGGGAAAGCTAGTGGAAGATAAGGAAAGAGGAATGAGAGCAGATGGCAAGCCATGGATGGTAATGAAGTACAAACCGATTCGATGCATGAAAGTGGTTCCAATGAAGACTATGCCTCAAGATGTGTTGAAAGATCTTAAATGGTGGTATGTTGATTGCCAGACTGCTGAAGCCGTGATGGAAGACGAAGACGAACAAGAAGTGCTAAGAGTGTATGATCCGATGCATCTTGTTAATTTATCGAAAGCTGATCTGCAGGTGTTAAACGAGAAGAAGATATTCTATATTCCTGCTTGGAAAGACGAAGCGAGGAAATATCAGCGAGTAGTCACGGTATGCGTGAGAGAAGGAGTACATGCATGAAGACCAAGAGATTGAAGATTACAAGACACGTGCTTGAAGATCAAGACATGAAGCTACTGCCAAGGGGGAGTCTGTTGGTGCATAATGTCAGTAGTTCATAGTCTAGTGTCTGTAATCGAGTCTGTAATGATTAATTATGTTTTATATGTCTTAAGCGAAGTTACTAACAAGTTCGCTGTTTAGGCGAACTTGTTAGTCAAGCGAAGTTATGGACAACTTCGCCTGAACATGCCAGGCGAAGTTGTCGTGTATTTATATAGGTTACGGCTTAGCTTGTAAAAAGAGTTGGTGTGATCATTATCGAAGTTACGAGAGCTGTAACGTGAGGACGAGAGTTCGTGTCTGTAATAGTGATATTGTATCACGTGTTTTGGTTATAATATAACGTGTTTGTTTATCGTATCGTGTTTGATCTATTCGTGTCTTCTACGCTCGTAACGACCTACGCAGGGATTCCGCACCTACGTAGATCGAGATATCCCGTGCAGATCCATCCAGGGAACCTACAATCTTCACAAATATCACCTATCTTTTTTCCTCTTCAACTCTGACCTGATCCGACAAGCATTTATTGACAAAATATTGATTGGATAACAAAATTTTGTTCATCCTTTCAATAAGTTTCTTTAAATCTTTCTTACCGCCCCTCATATCAATTCCCAAAAGCTTTTCCATTCGAGTTACTTATTAAAGTTGTAAATAAACGACACACCTTTACTATACTAATAAAAGAAGAATTTAATGCTCCTATGTGTCCAACCGAATCATCTTCACCCTCCTCCATAGGACCTCTATTTTTTCCAAGAGGTGTATTCCTTTGACTTTGATTAGTAAAGAACGACTAATATCCTTCATATTAACAAGACCAATATTGGTTATTTCAATAATCTTTGACATTTTGAATGTTCATGAGTAGTAATCAAAACCTCTGTTCTGGGGCCTCTAGTAACATCCGCATAAGACCCCTCTCCATTCCGAATTTGGTATAATCCACCCCCCGTAGCACGTTTATTCCGTTGATTGAAATTGTAACCACTTTCTTCCTTACTTGGTATTTTGTTTCCATCTCTATAAAACCTAGCTACATCAACATACATAATGTAGGATTCAAACAAATGGTTTGACGACTTTGAGTCAATTTTTTCTCATCTTCTACCTTAAGAAACCATAAAAATCCACACCGCTTGCTTGTTTTGAAAACGATAAGTTGAAAACACGTCTGAAACATTTTCCCACTCCTCACAACTTTTTCACATATCCTTTGTCGTTATCGACAAGGGGAGATTGGTAACATAGACTGTAGTCGAGAGTTCTTCCAGATCGCTGAAGTTATTTTGTTTTGCACGTTAAGAATATTCTTACAGATGGATTTTTTCTTTCTATAAATGCTCTATATTATGGTTGACTCCAATATAACATTTATTGCTTAAAATAAGGGTACACAAATATGGGCTAGTGTTCTAGAATATATGATTTTCCTTATTATATATGTGGTATCTAGTATAAGGAATGTGGTTGATGGGCAACAATTCAAACAGTGTTGAAACAAATGCATTAATTGCTATCAACAGAAGCGGTCTTCATGGTAAATTGAGCAAAGTTGTTTTAGCTTATAGTGGTGGATTGGACACTTCACTAATTGTTCATTGGCTAAGCTAGAATGCTAATCGAACAAAATACCAAATTCTCAATTTCTCGATAATTGATTATCATCTATACATGTTCATTCGATGTATTAACCGTACCTTTTTTGTTGCTTATTCATGTACAATTCCAATGTATTAACTTCACTTTAAATGTGCAACACTTTAAATGTACGCTGCATGGAAACTTATGGTTATGAGATTGTTTGCTTTACTGTAGATCTTGGTCAAGTAAGAGCCTTGGTGTCTGTGGTATTATACTAAACCAATTGTCTACATGGTTTTAAATGTCACACATTCCATTATTTTTTCCATAACTGACCAAAAAATTCCACACAGCGCGTAAACAATCAGACTTGTACAAAAAGCGCCATGCATTTTGGTTACCGTTTAACATTTTAACATACTTGCATATCGTATCACCATTAATGAAAAATACTCGATTTACCTTTCTCTGTTCAGCGGATCTTGGAGCCGGAAGGTCATGACAGAAGCAACCACCAAACACGAGCTTCGTTTTATTCTAAAATATCGACGCGTAGATAAAAACTTAGTTATTGTTATCCATATAGGGAAATCTATTCTTGTATTTACACAACACAAACATTACATTAGGGCATTTAATTGGGGTGGACTTAAAACACACAATAAACGTGGTAACGTTGTTTTCATCATCACCCCGTACGTACATTCACCGACAACAACGCTGGATGACCTACCTTATCTCGATCCGATCCGTCAACGTTCTGATCTGAGTTAACTCACCGATTGAATCTACTCGGAAACCGGTTGATCTATTGAAGGAGGTACCTCTTTCTATGTCTACCCAATTCATTATTCGATTCTTTTTTTCTTGCACGGAGGTTTGCTGGCCGTGTTTTCTAGTTGATTACAGTTTTTAGTATGTATTCATCATCATAATATTAATACCCCTATATCTATATTTTTTGAACTATCAATTGCTTCTATGTTATTATTGTAGAACCAAAATTAGGGTTTCAATCTTAATTTACAGATATGTATATCAAGTGTGATTCAGTCTTTTTAATATGTATTAAAAGTTTTACTTAATTACAGAGAGAATTATTATTATAATATATATAAGTTTTGTTTACTAGGTGATATGCAGCCTGCAATGGAGGCAAAGGGTCAAGCAAATGGCGGTAAAGATGCGGTGGACGTAAAATATGTTGGGTATTCGCAGCCTGCATATGTGAGCGGCTGGATGTATGTTAATGAACAAGGGCAGTATTGTGGGCCCTACATACAGGAGCAACTGTTTGAGGGTTTATCTACTAAATACTTGCCTGAGGACCTTCCCGTGTATCCGGTTTTGCATGGAAATTTGGGTAATCCTGTGCCGTTAAAATACTTTCAGCAGTTTCCTGAACATGTTGCTACAGGCTTTGTTTTTTTAAGTTCTTCTGCATCTGGTTCAAATGATAAAAATATTCATGGGGACTTGGATTCTAAGAAAGGGGAAGTTAGTACCGATGCAGTTTCTATCTTCACTCAGCAGATACCAGAATCTGAAGCAGCTAACTCGACTTTTTCATTTCCATCAATGGTAGTATTGCTAGGATAAAACATTCTAGTTTTTTAATTATGAAACATTTTTTTTATTAATATTAGTCGGTTAACACTTTCTTATGTGTTAAATTTGAGTCTTCAGTCAACTGAAGAGTCATGCTGGTTCTTTGAAGATGATAAGGGAAAGAAACATGGCCCACATTCTCTTCTGGAACTTCATTCTTGGCTTCACTACGGACATCTCAAAGGCTCGGTGATGGTAGGTTGAGGTTTGGAAGGTCTTAGTTTTTGCTGTACATATCTTCGTTAGTCATTTTGAGCATATCTTGTAAACTTACTGGGGAGATAGCTGCAAAAAAGATTGGATTAATATCTGAATGGAGCCAGCCATCAGTATGTAAAGGAAAGAAATTAGAAACCCTAGAGAAATCGAACTCGGGCTCATGAGCTAAACACATCTAAACCCTAATGATAACTAGTAATAATTATCATTGACAAATTCGCATGTAAACGGCACATGATTTTTAGTATTTGATGTTTTGCAGGTATATCATTCCGAGGATAAAGTAGCGCCCTCAAATTTACAGTCTGTGATAAGCTCTTGGATTACATCTCAACATGAAAGTGTTTCTAAAGCTAATCCTAATTACGAAGAAACCGACTCTTTAACTGATTTTATGCACAATATTTCTGAGGAGGTCTGCTCTCAGTTGCATTCTGGAATTATGAGAGCAACAAGAAAGCTGATGTTGGATGAAATAATAAGCCACGTAATAACCGAGCGTGTGACTGCAATAAAAGCTGAGAAGCTTCTCAAGCTTGAAGAGTCGAAGCAGATGGTCAAAACCTGCTCATTGGATGACATAACGGTAATTAGGCGTGTGCTTGCATTCAAATGTTACATGATATGTTTGGCTGTAAGTTTAATCTGAACAGTATGATATAAACCAGGAGTTCGATGACTGTTCTGGGAGTGAAGGAGTGGCATTTCAAGGTGTTCACAAACAAACGCCCCCGTTAAAACCTCTGGAATCTTCTAGAAACAAGAGATTTGTTGGAAGCTTAGAGAAAGTATACATTGACTTTTCTAAAAAGCTATTTGACTCATGCATGCAAGTTTTCTGGAATGCTGTCATCTATGATTCAGTAGCAGATCAAGTATCTATTTGGAGGAAGGAAAAAATGTGGTCAAGCCATAACGCTGTCGTTGAGTTGACCGAGGGAATACCTGTTGAAGATGTAAGTTGTAGTTTGATGTTTGTGTGCTTTTTTTTGTGTGTGTATATATATATATATATTCAATTCTGTATCCAATATAGATTTAAAAATGTGCAGCTTGAACAAGAATTTTCATTTTCTAAGGAAGATTACCCTCCTGGGTTTGAAGTAACTGCAATGCATGAAGAAGTTACTTCAAAAGGTGACCTGGAACACATAATTAAAGGTGTAGATAATTACATCCATTCATCTGCAAGGATGTCTTTGGATCATTTTATTGAAAACCTTGTTGATAAGGAAGTGAAGAGAGTTGTTAAGGCTAAAAGAAAAGCTCAAACAATAGAGGTTAAAGTTATTTTATTAAAGATCTGTTTTACTCTGTGTTTTATCCTCTTAATCTGTTTGTATCAATCACATATTTAATCTTTGCAGGTTACTGCTGACTCCCGAGCTCATCGAAGTCATACAAATCAATTTGACGTTTCCAAATGCTCACAAACAAAATCATATCAACAAAGCATCTCTGTATTTAGGATGCCTTCATCTAATTGGTTTGCAGATGCTTTCATGAAAGTATATGCACATGAAGATGCTGTTCAGAATAAATGTAATCCACAATCAATTGTGTCTAAGGAGAATTTTAGAATCATAGTTCCTCAAGCACCTCTATTTCGTCCTTCAAGGGCAATTTCGTCTATTCCTAAGATTGGGATCTATGTTATCTTGGCAGCTTGTCGACAGAAATTGCATGACATTGTGCTTAAGGAGTGTGTATCTATATTTTTGAAGGATACTATTAATAAATCTAATGTATCGGACCATTCTTCAAAGAAGCACAAAAGTCTAGATACAAACATGGTAGGTTATTGGCTTAAATTTACTTTGATTTAAAGGTTTGTTTTTAATGGGTGAAAGGAGTCGGATCTATTGGTTAAAGGAGTGAAAGACTGAAAGTGTATTTCTAATGAAGAAATCTTCTAAATAGTTTTACTCGAGAGATAGATTATTACTGAGATGATATATTTTAATATCTGGCGCACTATTTGTTTATAAAAAAATCAGCGTTTTGGTCATAAGTTATGTTTTCTTCCACACTGCATCTGGAATAAAATTTTTATTCTTTCTTTCAGGGAAGAGGAAGTAAAAGAAGGAAGAAGACTGTAGAGTTCCAGCCTGCATTTGACAAATACAAGGAGCACTCAAGGAATGGTCAAACTGAAAGTCAAAGCACTGGACCTTTAGAACCATCTTTTGGCAATGTAAATTATACTTATTTCCACACAAGGAAATCCAGTAAGAAAAAGTCTGCATCTTTATCTGGTCAACTTAAAGCTGGACAATTGGTTGAGACTTCAAGGACACGGGATTTATTAACTGCACGTGAGGCAGCTGAAAGCCTAGTTGAGTATAGTAATGTAGCTGCATTAAAGTATCGTTCAACTAAACAGTTTATTGATTCTAACTATAATGGAGCTCAGCCGTCATCCAATAATGTGATGTACCAGAAATCTGTGAAGGTTTCCACTGCACGTCAAGGTAGTTCATATTATTTAATTTTCATCACCTGTCGGCGCTATAATTGGCCATTCAGTTAGTTATATGCGGGTAATGACATATGTAAAATGATGTAGAATCGAGCAAAGATACCGATCCAGATTTTACTGTTGATGCTTATGATCTTGGGAGCCAGAAAGTTCGTGCTGGCAATTCAAATGTTGCAAAATGTAAGTTTATGCTTCTTTTCGTATGTAAATTTCTTGTTTTAGGTGGCGTAAAATGCAACACCTTTTGCTAATATTCGGGTCAATCGGGTCATTTTTATCTCTACCGGGTCAAATGAAAAGGAAGGTTAAAAAGAAACTGGTTGAGGGCCGTTTAATGTGTATTACTAATGTATAGAATTTTTTGGATACTTTATTATTAAGATTTCAAGCATTGTTGTATAATATAATGTTGTGATCGTATTTGAGACTAATATTTTATTGAGTATTTGGACAAAAAAATTGCTTTTTTGACACCCCTGTTACCCATCTGGCTAGGCTTGTAAACGAACTGAACGAACACGAACGTAACATGTTTGTGTTTGTTTAACTTTAACCGAACAAATGATTGAACATGGACAAACGAACGAGTTTTTTTGTTCGTATTCATTCGCTAAGAATTGTTCATATTGATTTAATTAAATGATCCGAAACTTTTGTACATGTTTGTTCGTTTATTAAATAATCAAACATAAACGAACTTCCCATGGAATGATTCGCTGAACATTTGGTTCATTTATAGGCCTATACCTGGCAGCTCTACCCCCTTGTTATTGTCTGATATATATGCGTATGGTGATAGTTGTGTTTTTTTGTTAACAGCACTTCAAGCAAGAAAACTAAAAAGGAAGAATTATGTTGATGATACAACTGGACCAGTAGCAATTGGTGGTGCTAAGAAGATTCAAAATAGCAAGTCTAAGAAGTTAAAAACCGGCCCCATATCTCTTGGATGCGCACGTTGCTCAATTGGTGGGTGGCAATGGCGTAAGTGGTCGTCACATGCAAGCCCTGCTGAACGGGCACGCTTTAGAGGATCTCATATTATTAATGCTGCAAAGTATACTAATAGTGGTCCAGAGGTCAATGCATTTTCTCATCTTTCAAATGTCAAGGGATTATCTGCTAGAACAAACAGGGTCAAGCTTCGAAGCCTTCTTGCTGCTGCAGATGGTGCAGATCTTCTAAAGGCTACTCAGCTAAAGGTGATGAAAGCTTTATCTTAATACGGAACACAAATGTTTTGGTTAAACTTGGGTTGACCCAAATAGCATGCCAAGTTTTTTTACAGAAGATTTACTTCATTGGTTTATACTATGATTATGATTTTGCTTTTGTGCATAAAAAATTTAAAAAAATTATACTCTGGGTGACCTTTGACCTGTTAAGAGTAATGCATAACTGCAAATTGATCTGTTCATTGGTTAATTGATTGATGTTGTCAGTTTTGGTTACTGATTTGTGTTTTTTTCTTAGGCAAGGAAAAAACGCCTACGTTTTCAGCGAAGTAAGATACACGATTGGGGTCTTGTTGCACTCGAGCCGATTGAAGCAGAAGATTTTGTTATTGAATATGTTGGTGAACTCATCCGCTCACGTGTAAGCTTTGTCGTCATATTTTCCCATTAGTACTAATAATCCTCTTTTGCGTGATTTTTTTCTTTATTCGTCTTTTTTCCCTGCATATGTTCTTTTGTCATAGTTTTGTAACTTCTCCCAAGTTCTTCAGTGCGTGCCTGTTTTTCTTTTTGATTCAGTTTTGACTTTTTATTCCGTTTTTTCAGATTTCTGATATTCGTGAACGACATTATGAGAAGATGGGAATTGGTAGCAGTTATTTATTTAGATTGGATGATGGTTATGTGGTAAGATACATCTTTAATCAATAGTATCTGCACTTTTAAAAGTTTTCATTTCAGAGTTTAGGGATTTTTTAGTATTTTATTGTATCTCAGCAAGTACTGCTACATTTTGTGTGTATATAGGTTGATGCTACTAAGCGTGGTGGAATTGCTAGATTCATCAACCATTCGTGTGAGGTAAGTCTCTCTCTCTCTCTTCCGGTCGATCGCTACGCGTGAGGTGAAGCTGTATTTGAGTATTGCGTTTATAAGGTCGTAAATATTTCATGCAGCCTAACTGTTATACAAAGGTTATAAGCGTTGATGGTCAGAAAAAGATATTCATTTATGCAAAGAGACATATAGTTTCAGGAGAAGAAATTACTTACAATTACAAGTTCCCATTGGAAGAGACCAAGATCCCCTGCAACTGCGGCTCTAAGAGGTAATCACAAAATGTGCATTTTGTTGGTTGGTTTTGCTTTCTTTTTATTCAACTTTTCTGTTGTTTGAAATATGATCTAGGGGTTCCTAATTATCTGATGGTTCTTGTTTGAACCTCAGAATCTTTTAACTCTATTAGATTAATGGTCCACAGTTGGCTAAAAAAGCTGCACTCTTAGTTTTTAAGTCGGACCTTTTTGTTGGTATCTGTAAGATGAAACAATCGATGCTGGTTATAAGTTTGTTTATACTTTTTATAAAGTCTTGATTTTTAGGGCTCGGTCTTAAAGTTTGCCTTTTTTGATTGTAGATGCCGTGGATCTATGAATTAAGTAGGTCAATATCATGGCATGCTAGTTTCTTCACAGAAATATATAGAAGGGCTCACATGATTCAAGGATGTGATGGAGGTATGCTAAAGTGGATTCTAGAAGGGTCCGATGTATGGATGTGATGGTTTATTTTGGTATAACTATATATGTGTTGAACGTTGCAGGTTGATATGCCGTTCTAATTCAATATCTGGGACATTGGTAATTTTATTTTTAGAAAGCGCCCCTAGGGTTTGTTGTGGATGCTTGCGTAAATGACCATTTTAACCCCATGAAATCATCTCAAGGTTTGTTGGTGATGAAGAAGCTATTCATGTGCATATTCTTGTAGCTTGTCTCGGTTGCAGATGAGTTTCTCCCCTTCAATTTTGTAAACAGTTAGCTATTAAATTGGTCAATTTTAAATACCCTTGTATAAAACATGCCTAGGATTTTTTACTCCAAAAACATATTAATATAGAATTTTTATTTTAGTCTCTTTGATTGGATTGCCTTTGGGTGTGAATATAGCTATTTAATGTGTGTCTGAAAATGTGGATAACTAGCTTGCTTTATATAATGAAAACAAGACAATAAACCGCTGTTTGCAAACTTTATCATATTAGGCGCTGTATGCTCTCTTTTTTGTTAATTTGCCTCGTTTCAAATAAACAAGTTTGTTTTTAAAACCCCCATGTGCTATACTTTATCTTTAGCAACCAAAAGCCTGTTTTCGGTTAGAAACCCTAAATGGGTATGACAAAAAACACACGTGTGTGTATATGTATGTGTGTTTGTATATATATCTATATAAATATATGCACTCGTATGCTAGAATGAGCAAATTCTTTTTGCCCGAGATAGTATTGCAATGCGATGGTAATTTATAGTTTTGTGTTCTTTAATTGGTTTAGGCGCAGACGGGTAAAATCGGTTTCAACCTCAAGTCGGGCAAATGTGGTGATTTACAACCCGTCTGGTATGATTCCACACTTAAACTTGCATTTTCTTTTTTAAATATTTTTATTGCATTCGCTTTGCAAAGTAACCAAACCATTTGACAAATGCAGAGATCAAATAGAATCACATATAGTTAGGGTGGCTTAATAAAAAATAAAGAGAACGAGAAGAACCAAATAAATATATGTACTTATTGCTTGTGACCACTCGTATATGCTTACACGATTACTTAAAATTGTACCTTCGATTTTCTCGAGCAACTTCACTACTTGGACCAAAAGAAATATCAAGCGAATCGTGTTTCTCATTTGATGCGACAAAGTATCTACGGTAAACCTCAAATCTAATGTTAGCACGTTGTTGAATCTAGACTGATAACCTCGATTTTGTTAACTTTAATTTGCTGCTAATTATCGGTTGTGGAAAATAAAGGATTTGCTAAACTAAAATTATTGATATTAACATAACCTCATCCCAGTGAATTTTATTTGATAATTGTGTTGGACCATATATATAAACGATGTATAAAAAGATATAAGGATTTTTTTCTCATAAAATTGAATATGAGACAAGGGTTGCTAGGTTTTCATTAATTTTTTTTAGTTCAATAATATATATATTGATTCTCATGAGTTGTTTATGTGTTGACCACTACTCCATTTATTGGTCCAAAAAATTGTGGCAGGTGCAAGTTGGAAATGATACTAATGTTTTTACAAGTTTAATCCAAATGAAATTGTCGTTTGTGGATATTTAAAACAAAAAAGAAAAAAAGAAAAAAAGGATCTTCCTATATATGGTAAATGGCAACAAGCCAACAATGAGTTTAATGCGGTTAATGGTATTTTGGATCCGACCTTAGCTCAAACGGAAGAGTAAAAAGGATTTGTCCAATTCCATATAATCCTTTTGGCTGTCGGTTCGAGTCCGGCAGGTCGGTCTCAGCCTTTGTTAATTTTTGTTCATTGTGTGTTTTGCTTGTGTACTAAATGACTTCTAGAGGTTGTATGTAACCTTAACATTTTGGGTCAGCAGCTTTTAGGTGATCTACGTGTGGGTCAGTTTCTGTGGGCCCATGATTGTATTTGCTATTTTGAAATGGTAAGAATCGATCGGACAAGATTTGTAACTTTTAAATCATGAGAACCTACTATTGAAAACTTTTATGGGGGACTTAAGCAATACTATGCTAACCAGTGAGATCAGATAGGTTGCGGCGACATGAGATCAGATAGGTTGCGGCGACATGAGATTAGTGGTAAGCAAGATTCAAATATGACATATTTGCTAGTGGAGAATCATGTGCTTACAACTATAACTTCTGCCTTCTGGTATGTTCGTATTTGTGAAACATGATTTTTTTTATCAATGAGATATTGAGATGTATCCTACAAATGTTTATGTGACAACATAGATTCTACATTTTTGTTATGTTATGTTCACTTAAGAGAAGTGATTCCGAGTCACAACGAATGTTGTCTTAAATATCAACACGATTTTGGCGTAATGACAATTGGACAACCAATTAAGCTGAACATAAATATTGATTTTTTATAAGAGATTGGATGCTACAATTTATATATTTTATATATTTATATGAAACTTGAAAGTTTGAAAATGTCCATCCTACATGCAGTTTGTAAGAGAAGAGGAACAAAAGTGAAGGTGGTCTTGGGGGTGGGGGTTGTTTTCTCTGAGAAGCTCTTCCTCGCATTTTTCGTTTGCACCGCGCACACCACGCACAGACGTTTATGTCTGTAGATTGATTGTTTTTCGGAAGGCATTTTATTAAAAAATGTCTGCATGCCCACTTTTTTGGCGCAGACGTGGACAAACCACTTCCCACATCTTCAACCTCTTCTCATCTTTTATTTCATTCAACCCCTTCTCAAACACACAGCTCCTTCTATAGGTGATCAAATCGGGTTGGTCAAAGGAACCGGAACCGGTTCAGAACCGGAACCGGTTCAGAACCGGTTCCATTAGTCAACATCACTGTTTAAACCGGTTCCATGGTCGAACCGGTTAGGGAACCGAACCGGTTCCCCAACCCTCGGACCCGGAACCGGTGGAACCGGTTCTGACCGGTTCCTAAACCGGTTCTTACACTGTAACCGGTTCCAACCGGTTACAGTGTAAAATATTTTTTTTTTTTTCGTTTTTCGTTTCCGCTGCTTGTGTAGGTGATGATTTGTGTTCTTCTGATTTCTGAAGAGGCTCATGCTACTTTTGTATCGTGTTACATTTGTTGAGTTTGCTATGTATTATAGTCTTTTGGCTTACGCAAGTCAAATGCTGAATTATAATCAAGAGCGGTGTTATACGATTCGTATTTGTATAACATGTTAAATAAAAAAAACAATTAACATAAAATTCATTTTATTTACTTTAAGAAGTTCAAAAAAAAAGGTTACATGTTTTAAAATATTCAAAAACAAACTAACAAAACATTAAACTTATATTTTGTGACATATTATTTCTATAAAAGCCTTCTTGTTCGTCGTAATTATTGAGTGGCGACTTATTCATCAGAATTACTTGTAGAAACGCCTTCTTGTTCGTTGTGCACTCGAACATCAAGTGGTGTTTCGTCTTCCAGAGTGGTTACGTGTTGAACCCGATCGATTGAGTCCAAGTGATCCTTCAAGCAAATGCACATCTCCACCGACTCCGAATTCAGTCTTGTTCTTCTCACCGATATTACCCTGCCGCTAAGAGAAAAAGCAGATTCCGAAGCTACCGTAGAAGCTTGGGCGGTTAGTAAATCACGGGCCATGGTGGCAAGAATCGGAAACTCGGTTTCCTTTACCTTCCACCAAGCCAAAACATCAAAAGTGCCATATTCCTCTTCGGATAAACCGGTAGAGAAATCATATGCACTATACCTTCCTAGTTCGCTTGAAGGGGTGTTACCCCTTTGTTTTTTAGCCGTTACGTTGCGAACGGTGTTCATAAGGCTAATCATGGGGTCTCGTACTCTAGGAGCACTTGAACTTGATGAAGACCCCCCCGGCGTAGGCATGTGTATGTTTGACCCATATTTATTTATATAAAAGTCATACATAAATTTAAAATTCAAGTTAAAATCATTTTGTGCCTCTGTTGAAAAGTTTGGGTCAACTTCATGCATATCTAAGGCTGAAAAAATTTCGTCTATCACACATTCAACCCCCGTAACATTTAACATTGGGTTTAAAGCGGCGGCGCAAGTAAAAATCGGTGGCAATTCAAGAAAGTATTTTTTTAATTTAAACTTCATTGGTAATATGATGTTTGAAAACATTGGACTTTTATTTTCAAATTCTTTAAGATTGTTAACGATTAAAAATAACTCCGAAATAACCAAGGGACTTGTCGGATAATACGTTCCCGATAGTTTCGTAGTTGATGTTTTAAAAACTTCAAGAAAAGTCGATAAGTCATTGATAATTTCCCATTTCTCATTTGAAAAGGGGATTGCCAAATCATTCTCGGCAAGACTAGAATGAAACATTTGTAAAGTGTCTCTTTGTTTCAAAGCACTTTGAAACATTATGCAAGTGGAATTCCATCGATGAGGTACATCCCAATTAGCTCCTAAAGCTTTTCTTCCCGTATCTTTACAAAATTTTCTATAATCCATTTGTCTTTTTTTACTTTTCTTAAAAACTTCATGTAGCATTACTCTAAAATCGTTTATAACCGATGTAACCTCATCCGAAGCAAGTCCGTCTTGCACGATTAAATTAATGATATGTGCAACACACCTTGAGTGAAAAAATACACCATTGCAAATCGGCGTATATTTTAATTTTAATTTATCAACCGCCGATGTATTATTCGACGCGTTATCAAATGCAATTGAAAATATTTTATTTTCTAGTTTATAAGTTTTTATAACATAATCTAAAATTTCAAACAAATTATCTCCCGTATGTGGATACTCAAAGAGTTCGAAAGCAATGGTGCGTTTCATCATTTCCCACGATGACGGGTCTACCTAATGAGCGGTGACACAAAGATAAGATTCGGGTAGACCATGTGGAGCCGACCAAACATCAGTAGTTAAGTTTATTCCCGTATTTATATTTTCAAAATATGCAATTAGTACCTCTTTGGCCTTCTTCCACAATTTTAAACAATAACGTTTAAGAGTATGACGACTTACGTGAGTGTATTGTGGTTGAAGCGTATCTCGAATCATGGCGGTTAAGCGAGGGTTGTCGAAGTGGCTAAACGGCAAAGCTTCTTGAATCACAAACTTCGCCATACGATCTTGAACTCGATCAATTTGGTATGTAAATATTCCGCCTTCACTATCCATTTGCGTTTGTTGCGACTCGACGTTCTGTTTCAACGCCCTGCAATACGGTCTTTCGATGTGTTTCTTCAAATTTGAATTCGAAAGTGGGTTTAAATAAATCCCACAAAACTTGCACCGAGCCTTCAATGAATGGTCACTCAATTCAACCAAATCCCAATTGCACCAAATCTCTTGATTACGATTATGAGGTACAATACGAACGAAACTTGGTCCGGCGGTGGAACCTTGACCAACCGATGATTGTGAGGCAGCCATAACAACAAATATGAATATAGAAGAAGAGAAAACAAGAGATTAGAGAACTCAGAACGTTGTAATAGCGTTTTTTTGTATTTTTTTGCATTCGGGTTTGCGTTTTGAGTGTTGTGATGAACCCATTACACTAAATACCTATTTATACTAGTAGTGGGGTGTTTGGGGAGCCAAAAAACGGCCATTTTTGACCCCAACGGTCAAAAAACGGCCATAAAACCGTTTCCCAACGGCTAGAACCACTCCAACGGCTATAACCGGTTCCGAACCGGTTCCGGTCGAACCGGTTCCAGAACCGGTTCCGGTTCGGTTCCGGTTCCTACCCGGTCCACCTCCAAACATGTCAAACCGGTCCCGGATCGTCGGGTTGAAACGGAACCGAACCGGTTCCTACGAAAAACGGGTAGGAACCGGTTCGGTTCCGGTTCGGTTCCGCCGAACCGGTTCCAGGAACCGGTTTTGTTGTCCACCTCTAGCTCCTTCCACCCTAACCTCTCGTCACCACATAGACCTGCCCCTCCACCTCCGATTCTGCCGAACACTACACATCTCCACACCGCCGCCGCTCAGTCTGCTGAGAGGGAAGAGGAGGTTGATGAGACGGGTGTGGAGCCACGTGACATTGATCTTGTGATGACTCAAGCCAGTATTACTTGACTCAAGGCGGTTAAGGCTCATAGCGATGACATAGTCAGCGCTATCCAGCTCACCAATTTGGTAGAGAATCTTTTGATTTGTGGTTTTTGAATGAATTTGATTATTATTGTTGTGTAGTATTTTAATTTGAAGATTATATTATTAAAACTTCTAGCTATTTGATCGGAATTATTATTATTATTATTATTATTATTATTATTATTATTATTATTATTATTATTATTATTATTATTATTATTATGTGTTTTGCTTTTTTAATGTAAGCAAGTTTTGTTTTTGCATCTAAGGATTAGATGATAAAGTCAATATTCTTGCAGTTTTGTTGGGGGTGGTGAAGAAACCGAACGTTGAGTGAACTATTTGATAGGAGGTTTTTTTAGTTCGTTTGATAAATGAACGAACGTGACCAAGGATATCTGTTTGGTTAGTTTAATAGTTTGTTTATGTTTGTTCAAATTAGGGTTGAGCACAACTCAGTTATTAGGCGAAACCAAAACCGAAGTCATAGGTTTATACAAATCATTCGGTTTTTCGGTTACTTTTGGTTTCGATTTGGTTACAGTCGTTTTTTTTTTCAATTTGTGTAGACATTTCAACGGATTTAAAAATGAAGATGGTGATTTTAAACTTGTAAGAGTGTAGTAAAGTACCACAAATATATTGAGTAAAAAAAATAGACGCTTGTTACGTAGAACCATACAAATATATTGAGTGACTTTTATTTAATTTCAACTTATTTAAAATTTTTAGTTTATTTTAATAGTCTGTAGACGTTAAAAAACAAACAGACTTCTCCCTGCAAACTACAGAGGTTTGGTCTACCTCTTCTATTCCAGATGCCTGCAGATGTGGTCCACAGACTGCAGACATTTTACCTCTGAAAAATAAACAATAGCTAAGTAAGATGAGGGGTATGTATCGAAATAATAAATAAAAGAATATGGGATAAGTTGTGTTCTAGTCATTGAAGGCTGGTTTTTTATTTGCAAGTCGGGGTCTAATCAGGTCAAATCGATCGGGTATCGGGGTAATTGGATCGGGTTATTCGGGTTTTTAAAAACAAAAAAAAACTAACATGCAACTCAACCCTATTAAGGTTCGGGTTAGTCGGGTTAAACCTACTACAAACAAACACTTATAAATAGATCAAAACGTTTCAGTTATATCACATATTTCCAGGATATATAACAAATGAATGTGTTTAAGGGGATGTTTGGTAAAGAGCTTATAACTTCAAACTTTTAAGAATCTTTTAGATTATGAGAAAAAACTCCATATTTGAACGCTACTATTACTAGCTTTAAAACAAAATCTAGAAGCTTAAATATTTGAAAGTTACAAGTTTGGTACATGAACTTTCATCAACTATTGTTAATTTATATAATAGTTTACACATTTAACCATTATTCAAAGACTTTTTAAGAGGAAATATAACATTTTCAAACGTTAATATATTAAAAAATTACATCATAAAAACGATCAATTTATGCTCTTTATCATAAAATTAACATATTACGTAATTACCGGTTAGGATCATCAACAAGTCGAGTCAGGCGAACTCGGGTTATGTGTAAGACCAAATTAGGGTCAGAACGAGTCGATACAAAAAAGGTTAATTTAGTTCGGTTCGTGTCGGTACGGTTTTGAGTCGAAGGGGGTAAAGTCAAAACATGTTTTAGGTTAGAATAGTGTCGGGTCGGAACGAGGTTCGGATCAAAACAGATTGATTTAAAAAGTTATCTATTTAAAATTACTGTATATTTCCGCTTTCCTTCTTGATTTTCGTCATTGGTTACATGCGTACTGCCTTTGTACGAATTACACGTTTACATTCGGGTTATGTGTGCATTGTCATCAGGTGAATCATGCACCAACTAGTTTTATTAAAAGCTCCATCTACTCTGCTAAACACCTAAATATATCTAAAAAGCTACAACTAATAACTACCAGCTTTCAGCCACCAGCTTCCAACTAACAGCCACCAACTAGTTTTTTCAAACATACACAAAATCATTTACATTAAGAAATCCCTATACTGCCTAGGGCAAACCTAGTTTGACCGAACCTAGTTTTGCCTAGGCAAAGTGTTTTAAAAAGTATGTAAACAATCAGAGTAAAGTGACAAATTCGTCCTTTAGGTTTGGTTAATTATGCGACTTTCGTTCAAAAAGTTTTTTTTTGTTTTTTTTTTGCAGTTGGACCATCGAGGTTTCCCATTGCTTGCCAATTACGTCCAAATCCTTAACTCCTTTGAATTTTTTCGTTAAGTCAAGGGTATATTTGCGTTTTTACGTTCTAGCTTTTCTTTTACTATTTATATAATTAATAATAATAATATTAATAGAGTTGGGTTCAAACAAAAAGTTTGATTTTCCTAAGAAGGCTAGGAAGGAGGGTATTTTAGTCTACTATCTTAATACTGAAAACTCACTTAATTAATCTTAAAAATCCACTTAAATTTTCACTCATCTCCGACAACCACCACCGCCCACCGCCACCACCTTGCCGGAAAAGTCTTCGGAAATTTCGCCGAAAAGTCAACGGTAAAACACAATGGAAAACACTATAAAAAAACATAATAGAAAAAACACAATGAAAATAAAAACACAATGACAAAAACACAATGAAAACACAATTAAATAAAACAATGTAAAAAACACAATACAAAAAATTCTATGAAAAATAAAACACAATTTTGGTAAAACACAATTTGCAAAAAAACCCACGAATTTTTTTTTATTTTTATATAGCAATATGGTACTCATATAAAAGATAAAAAAAACACTCGTTATTAAGGTCAAATTGTTTTGAAAAAAAATATCTTATAAAAAAGTTATGGACGTTTTAAAATGATGAGGGAATTTGACATGTGCCTTGCATGGAGAGAAAAAACCAACAAATGTGTTATCCCTATTATGTCATTACCCTTGTTTTACACATGATTTTCTCTCTAATTTAATCTCAACCATTCAAATTTAAAATAAATGGACAAGATTATTTCCTATCCTTCCTATAATAACTAACCTTCTTGTTATAACTCAACCCATCCTAGTAAATACCAAATCATAATCCCTCCAAATCGAAACCTAGCGACCAAATATCACAACTATTCCGGACACCGTGAAACCACCACGACCGGGAGCTCCTGTTGTCTCTGTATATTTGCGCAACGAAGAAGACCACCGACTCGAAGATGTATAAGTTTTCCCGACTATTGTACCACCATCTACAACCAACGTTTTTCCAGCCGCTGCACCACCACCACGAAAGAACCTCGGAATAATCGGAAAAGAATGCGTTGGAGATATGATCATCGTTAGAGTACAGCTAGATGGATGTTATTTGCGATACGAGGTTATCGGCTTGCCGGCGTTGAAGATGGTGCATTTGTTCAAACAGTGCGGGTCGAATCAGGCTAGTGGGTTTGATTGGAGATTGGAATGGGTGCTAGAGCAGATTAAAAAGGAGAGCTCCGTTGTAAAAAAATTGACAATTTCATGGTGGTTGTGGATTTCTCACAATGCAATGATTATTATATTTTAAAGGGGATGATTGAACAAAAACAAGAATTGTGATGAAGAGATCTTGAAATCAAAGCTTACGGTATTCCTTTTCCTTAATTTTCAACAATTGATTTCATTTTGGTGGAGAAGAAAGTTGGATGGCTATGTTGCAAAAATAAAAATCCTGACTAAGCGCTGATTAATCCATGATCAATCGTCCCCACTTAACTTATTAATTTTGGGCTAGTCGACCACTTAATCAGTCAATGGTCAAATCCGGCCAAAATCATGATTAATCGAACACAATTGGCTTTTTCTGATGGGGTTTTTGGCAGTTTCCGGCAAGATTCCGACTGAAATCAGTGGTCTTCGGCAAGATTCCAGCAAAAATCAGTGGTTTCCAGCGAGATTCCAACCAATTTTCGGCCAAAATGTGTTTGTGTATGTATAAAACTGAAGATTACATATAAAAAGGTGTGCGTGTATATATAAAATTGAAAATTATATATTAAAGTCCGATTCGATTAATCTCCATTAATCCCGATTAATCGCTAGTTCTCACCCTACCGTCCGACTAGCGACTAGCGATTTTTACAACACTGGATGGTGGTGGTGGTGGGGGTCGTCGTGGGTTGCAGTTGGATTTGGACAGAGATGATGATGACATATATAAGACAAAATAATAAACAAATGAGTAAAATGTTAGGTTGGGAATCATTGGGGTTGGGATTAGAAGACAAAATAATTAATAAAATAAAGAAGGAATTAAAAGACATATTTGTCTCTGACTTAAATGATTAAATTTAACGTGGTTAGTGATTTGAACGTAATTGGTGTGAATTAAAAAACGTAGATGGTCCAGATGAAAAACAAAATACATAATCATTACAAAATCAAATAATTACATAATCAAAGTTGTCCGTGGACATTACAAAATAAAGCCTATTCTAAAGATCATTGTCTTCTTCTTGCATTGTAGTAGGCTTGCTTTCGATTCGCAATGACACTTCCTGCCCTTTGCCTGAAGATAGAAAGGATTTGGTAATGAATGTGACTTTCAGGAATGTCCAAATTCCTAATATCTCTCAGATCTTCATAGTGCAAGTAGGTCAGGTCTTCATCTCTTCTAATTATACCCAAAATTATTCCATCTGAGTTTCGAAGAATATAATGGACTGTATTTTCTTTGTATTCAATTTCTGCAATGATGCCATTCTTTTGCACAGTATAATTGGTCCGTGTCATTCTTCTTTCCATTCTTATGCATGTATTCATGTTTGACAAAGGTTTTTTTATCTTTGATTCTCATCTGATAGTTCAGTTCAGCACTTGCTATCTTTTTCAGCTTGGCAGCCTTTCTTGTCTTCTCCAGCTTTATTACCCTCCAGCTTTTCTTTTAAAAATGGGAAACCTTTGTCATCTTCATCCTTCAAGAACTTGGAGAGTTCATTCTGCTGTCTTCCTGCCATCTTGTTTGTATCATGGAAATCTTAAAGATCAAGTGTGGCCATTTTCTCCAACTGTTCTTGGGTAAACTCACCAAAATCACTTTTCATCATAATGTCTCTTAATTGTTTACTTTCCATTACCACTTTCAGAGACTGAATCAAAGTAGAGTCTTCTTGGTAGATCCACATTTGATTGTGGATTTGTCATTCTTTGAGATCCAGCTCTACTTGATTATCCTCTCTGTGTTGTTGGTTGTTGCAATGATGTAGATGGCCCTGTTGGTGTAGACATCATGGGTTGGCTCGACCCCTCTACTTCGAACCTTTTCTTGTACATGGTTACAATCATTTCAGTAGGTAGATTGACTAACTCAGTTAAATTTTCTCCCCCTTCACTGAACATTCTTGCAATCATTTCCTTAATTCCATCATCATGTAGGAGACCAGTAGGTACAAATTTTCCTCCAATGAAACTTCTTGGATTTACACCCTGCAGCAACACCTTTTCCCATTCAGCCTTTTGTAAGTAGAATAACTCTTTCAATTGATGTTTATCAAGTGCATTAAAAGTATCTACATCCATCCCCTTTTGAGTTGTCATTACCCCTCTCAAAATATCAATCATTTCTTCATTTTCCCAAGGAATAATAGGTTTATCAACAGGTTCTGGCTTCTCTTCCTCTGGGATTGGGGTTTTATCAGTTTCAACTTTCCTTGTTTCTTTTTTAGCCTCTTGCTTCCTCAAAGTCATTAATTCTCTCTTCTTTAGGAGGCTTAGACTGTCCTTCTTTTTCTTCCTTCTTAATTTTCCTTTTCAAGTATCTGTAATCATTTTCAACCATTTCTTGGGACATCAATTCAACATCATTCAATGTTCTGCCATGTTCTATCAGAAATCTGCACTTTCCCCCATATATGCTATAGATCTTTTCAAGTCTTCCTTTTTCATTAGCAGTTTTCAGTTTGGCTCTCTCAAACTCCTTCTTCTTTTCAGCATCTTTGGTTTTATGGTAGAGATCACTGAGTTGCTCAAAATTACTGTTGTTCAAATATGTTTCAGAGTAGTTGTACAACCTTAGATACTCCATAAGTCTTTGACTTTCTTTTTCTTGCTTTGAGCCCTTTTGTTTAACACTAGATGGTTCAGTTTGTAGCAACTTCTTCAATTTTTCTTTTCTTTTCATTTTGTTATGGAGTGTTTCAATTGCATCCTTATCTAAACAATCAATCATGTTGGGCTTCATCCCTCTCTCCAACAGATATCCACATTTTCCTTCAAATTTTTGTTTCAAAGCTTCTAGCTTTTCGGCTTCCTCATTTTCTTTAACAAAATTTTCTTTTATTTCTTCCCTTTTTCCTTCATATGCTTCTCTCAACTTGTCAACATTGAAATGAATCATATCTTTTTCAGAGTACCCATGCTTCGTTAAATATTCTCTGTATTTTTGGGCATCTCTATTATTCTGTTCAATTCTCTTTTTGATTTCATTGCTCTCCTTATCCAACCTTTTCTACAATTGGTCATCATCCAAATCAGCCAAGATCTCAAAGCTTATACCAAATCTTCTTAGTTTCACAACCAATGGATTTTCCCTTTTAGCATCCAACATGCTTTGCTCAATGTTTGCCCTTTATTCATCAGTCATTGTGACTTGTGGGGACATAACATTAGCAGTTTCAGCACCTTTTCCCTGATCATCTTCATCATCATCATCATCATTTTCATCTTCATCAGAATCATCCTCCTCAGTTGTTTCATTCAGTGCATCAATCTTAGGTTCATTGGGAGTTGGATTCTCAGGGATTGGTACATTAGGCACTCCTTGCATATGTTCATCTGGACTTAAAGTTTGCAAAGGAATTGCCCTTATGGGACTTGCTTTATCATCTGGGGTCTCAACAAAGTATTTATTCTGATCATCCCATTTCCTCTTTTTGGTTTTCAAATCCTCCTTCATACCCTGATCAGTGGCTTTTCTCTTTCTTGAATAGGTCTTTTCAAATCTGCCAACATTCTCATGTATCTTTGAGGCTTTAGCCAACATCTCTTCAATTGATTCTTCAGTTTGTTTTTCAGGATCCTTTTCAGGTTCCTACTGAGACTGGCTTGTAGATTGAGCAAACATACTCACTACCAGGCTAGAGAGTTATCAACTTCCTCAGCCCTGTTCAAATTAATCAGTGCTTCAATAACAATCTGATCATCAACCTCTTCTTCATTTATCACCTTAGTAATATTGGCTTGATTGATCAGTGCTTCCTGCTTTGCTAACTCCTCAGGAGACAAGACCTGGGCAAGTATCTCCCTGTCCCTTGTCTCTTTTACAACATTTTCAAGCTTTCTCCTTGCAGCAGCAGAAGCCTCTTCCTCATCCAACATTTTCTTTTTCACAATATCAGCCTTAGTAGGCTCCTCTTCATAGACTTTTGCCTTACCTTTCTCCAGTCTCCTCTTTACATCTTCTTCATCCTCAGACTGTTGGTAATCATCTATTTCTTTTTCAAATGCTTCCAATTCTGAATCATGCTCTACTCTCTTGGAGCTTGCTTGTTGTTCAGTTTCTGGATCAGTGTGTGTAAGCTCCTCAGTAGAAGCATTTTCATCAATGATTTCATCGGTCATTTCTTCATTTATAATATCAGTCAAAACATCGGTGGCCACTTCTTCTTCATCATTCAACTTTTCAATTCCACCATCAGTGGCAGTGGCCTCTTCTCCTCTCACCTCCGCTTCATCCTCATCTCTCCATACAACATTAATCATTTCATCATTGACATCATAATTTTGTTCTCCTTTATCAGATGAATCAGCCTCATATTCAACATCCTCCATCCTCCTCTCTTCGCTCTCCTCATCTTCATCATAAGCATTCAAAATGCATGTCAACCCATCAACGTTCACTCCTGCATCCTTCATCACTACATCATCCTCAGCATCAGTTGGCACATTAATATTCTCCCCCTCTTTTGGGGCAGCTGAGGTCTTCTAAACCTCCTGCTCCAGGATTTGAATTTTCATCATTGCCCGGGCCAACTGATCTAGTAGGTGCACATTCTCCTTGGTCACCTCTTCATTTCTTTCTTTTAATCTTGCATTTTCAGCCATTAGATCCAAGTTTCTTTGAAACAAATAGTTTCCAGCAGGAGGGGGTGTTGGTGGTGAGGTAGAGAAAGGTTCAGGTTCTGATTGGTCTTGGTTGGTGGTTTGAGTTTGGATATGGGTAGGCTGGGTTGTTGTAATTGGTTGAGGTGGTGATTGAGTATGAGTTGGTCTTGGAATGAATGGGTCTACTCAGATTGGGTTGTTGGTTGGTGGTGTTTGTGGTGGTGGGGGTATGTGAGTTGATGTTTCTGGCTGGCTTTGGGTTAAGGTTTGGGTTGCGGATTGGGTGATTTGATTTTGTGGTTGTGGTGACACAGGTGGTGTTGGTATAGGTTGGTCAATGGGTAAAGGTTGGTGTGGTGGTGTTTGAGGTTGCTGTTCTGGTACTATTTGATGCTCCCCCTGAGGCTGTGCAATGACCTCAAGATTGATATTTTCTCCTTCCAAATTTACAAAAACATTCTCATTCCCATCATTATCATTACCTCCATTATCCGAACTGTCATCATCACCATCATGCTCACCATCTCTTCCAGCAACCTCCTCAGGTTCAGATAATAACACATGCAGTTGAGGTATTAATTGAGGTATCAAGTCATCATCAAACATTAACCAGGGAAAATCTTCATACACCTCTTCAGGATCAAATCTGCTTGTGCTAGCCAGATTTTCTATTCTTTTAAAAGTATCAGGATTTTGCAGGACATGAGTGATTCCTGTAGTTGGTAGGTTTTCCAACTCTTGATTAAAATTTATTTGCAGGAACCTCGGATATGCCAAAAATTTCTGCTTGATCGGCTTCTCCATGTTTTAGACTAATCCTTCAAATATCATTCGTGAAAAGTTGAAAGGATAGTCAAATAATACTGCAACTGTGGCATTATCAAAATCTCTGCTCATTAGGGTCCATGACCCTTTCCTTGGTGCAAACCCTTGTATTATATGATGAATTAAAAATCTGTACAGGGTAGGGAACATGCCCTTATGGAATTGCCCATCTTTAGTATTCCCCTGATAACCTATACATTTGACAAAAATCTTGTACAACTGAGCAGTTGTAAGATGGATTGGATTAGGGTTATCATTGTTTAACAGTAGACACCTCCGAATCACAGCCTCGTCTACTCGTATTTCATGGTTGGCAACAATGGCTTCGATCCATCGTCCATTCGCATCTTCCATCAATGTTGCAGAGTTCCAAAAATCTAATGAGTGGTTCTGGTAAATGGTAGGACATGCTGTTAGTGCAAATTGAATGTTTGATCTTCGCAACAATCGTATCATTCCGGCAACCTCTTCGTTGTCTGGCGTTACTTGTAGAAGAGCACACATGCTGTGCTTCTGCTCAAAGAAAAATTTTGGAACATTTTCTTCGTCTGCCATATCTGAAAAGTACAATCAAACATATTCAGAGTGAAATTAGCCCTAAAGTTCACTACTTTAAACAATTTCAAGAAGAAAGAGAGAAATATCATTAAGAACCTCTTCTTCGACAAATTTATAACCTACACACAAAACAGAGTGTTAGCATAAATGCATAATCAAAGCCCATAATCATCTAATCGTGGTCGGAAAACAAGTTATTATTGCTTACCGAGTCGGAATTAGTGGGCTGGTAAATTTAGGGTTTGGATTAAAGCGAATGTGATAAGTCGGTTAGATATTTCTTAGAGTAATAAGTGGAAGGAGAGAGAGGGAAAATAATGTACAAAAACGTCTCTCACTCCCTCTTATATACCTTTTGAAAGTGGGTTTTAAATGCTTTTTGTCGTTTTGTAAGTTATTAGCTATCAAACAGTAACCTTATCCATTTAAAACTTTTGAAAACATCCAACTCTTAGTATTAAGTTTAGGAAACCTTGCCCGGAAATTTTCAGTGTAAGTTTTGCAAAGCCTACTCGGTATAGTCCACTTAAGGCTTACTCGGTTATAAGTTGGTACAAATTAGAAGTTAAAATGAAGAAAGATTACTTGAAATACAAGATTGCTTGAGAACTAAATCACAAGGAAAATTATCAAGTATTAAACATCAAGCATGCAACCTTACTAGGAATCAACAAAGATGCCCATATAATATACATCTAATTTACCTACCTTGCTAAGATAATTCACTTAATCACAAACCTTACTCGGTCAATTACAATTTACAAGTAATCAGTCAAGTATACTATGATGCAAAGTATGCCCGAAAGAGAATACAGTGTGCTAGAGATTTCATAGCACAAAGTGTACTCGGAAAATCAGTGAAATTACCCAAATATATTAGGGGAACATTTGTACATTCAAAGTGTGCCCGGAATATAAAGTGTTCCTGGAAAAAGAAGTTTTGCCCGGAAATAATTGTAATTTCAAAGAGAACCATATTCACACTAATCACTTAAAAACACAAAGCTTGCTCGGTGGACTAAAGCTAAGTTCACAAAGCTTTCTTGGTATATTATTCAGCATATAAGATGCAAAGCTTGCCCGGAACAAGAAATCCTTGTTAAAAGCTAGCAAAATCACATATTCATGTCAAGAGTTCAAGCTTGCTCGGGAAGTTAGTACAGTTAAGTGTACTCTACCAGGAAAGTGTAACCACTTTAAAGCATGCCCGAAAATCATAAACTTAGTCCAAAGTGACTACGCTTGCTGGGAAAGGTTATAAAACATCAAACCTTGCCCGAAAATACTTAATACACTGTTTTGTGTTCGGGAAGGTTAGAAAACATCCAACCTTGCCCGAAAATACTTATTCAGCCTTTTTGAGGCAAAATGCAACTCTTTTGACTTAAACCATTTGTCAATCATATTTTTCATTTAAGATTATTGTTTAAGAGCAAATGGTGCATTTAGAGATCAAATTTCAGTCATGTTTCTCTTCAAAACAATTTCTTTCTTTCACTGAAAAGATCTCAAGAATGGGATCGTATTGACTAAGTAGCTTTCTCAATATTTCATTCTCAGCATTATTATGACAACATAGATAGGTTAACAACAAGTCTAGACTTAGCATAAATTTAATCTCTTTGGTGATATAATTAAGGTTTATTTAAGTAGCATAATACAACAATGGTCAACACTGTGCTATGATGCCTCATTTCTCTTCTCAAAGCTTATTTGGCTTTCCCCAGATCACCCCAATTTGACTCCAACCTCCTGTATTTGGTCAAAATTTGTTTTTTGTATGACAAAACTTATTGGATCTTTTTATATTTTTGATTTTCAAACATATATAGAGGTTGAACGTTGGACTTACAGTTTAAATAACATGCCTTTCATTCAAGATGAGACGGATTTTGCCAACATCTCTGTAGTTGATAAAATATTTATAACACTTATCAGCATTTGGTTGATTTATTCTTCCCCTTGTTTTTGATATTTTCTCAACTTTTCTTAAGCATGTTCTTTGTCATATTTAAAGATGTTTCATTTTTGCGTTAACCAAATAACAACAGGCTTGTGTATGACTGGGTAATCACTTTTCTGCCTATCATTTGGAGAGATTTATCTTGAGACATGCAAAAACAATTATGTATCTCCACATAAAGATTAGCATATTCATTATGTTTATATCACCTTGGATTTTACACATCATGAGAAAGCAACCATACATCTTAATAACTAAACTAAGTGTTCTTTCAGCCTATTAAATCCATATGATTGGCTAAGTAGTCAATGTACTATCATTTCCCATTAAAATTCAGTTTAATATTCAATCACCCCAATTTCTCTTAATTGGCAGGTAAATGGCTATCCTGTTTGACCACAAGTGGTCAACAGGACCAAACATACATGTGAATATATGTCCCTTCAAAGTCATAGTTATTGACATAGTTTTAAGTGAAGGAATAGGAAACAAGTTATAATTGCCCCAAATGATTTTAGTTTTCTGGTTAATGGCTATCCTTTAAATCTATACAGATTATAGGACCAAACATACACAAGTGTATGTCCTTCCAACTGGGCAAATGCCATAATTTTCAGCAAGAATAACTACTTGAGTCTTTCAATTAAAAATCCTTCTTTTAAGCTTCTATAAAGCTTGAACCGAATAGTCTTACCATATCGCTGCACCATTAATAACTTGCTCATGTTTTGACCAAAATAAAGCGATTATGCAAAATTCATTAGAAAATTCATTTGATCATTTAATTTTGACATAAATTCATTTTGACACAAACAGTTTTAACATAATTAAATCTTAATCAAACATAACATCATCAAGACAAGCAGACATTACTAACATTCAAGGTCTAGCATATCCTAATAATATCATATGATCAGATAATACACATAATCAAGCAATTAATAATGACATCAGACAAGTAAATATCAATTTGACAATATAAAACACTACTTATCATGATATCAATAGTAGTTAACTGAAAAGCAAAAAAAACATAAGCATCAAATGATACCTAATTTTGCACAGATAATCACTTAAGCACATATCAGTCAACCTAACAATTATCATATTAAATCACATTCACACAACATTCAATTTGTGGGACCTCTAACAATATAATCAGTTAGCACATAGAGGCACACAACTTAGAACACATCATTAATCAGACCTCATCAGAGTTGATCATTCCCAGGGCTTTCAGAAGAAAGTTGAACCTGGTTCTATCAAGTGGTTTGGTGAATCGGTCTGCCAAATTATCACTTGTATCAACTCTTTGCATTTCAATCAAACCTTTTTCACTACAATCTCTTATGAAGTGATGTCTGATTTCAATGTGCTTAGTCTTGGAATGTTGAACTGGATTCTTAACATTATAATATGCAGCAGTATTATCAATAAAAATAGGGGTATTCAGAAAATTCAAACCATAGTCCAGCATTTGGTTCTGAATCCAGAGAACTTGTGCACAACAAGCAGATGCAGCAATGTATTCAGCTTCTACAGTTGAGATTGAGACAGTAGTCTGCTTCTTGCATTGCCATGACACTAGTCTGTCACCCAAAAATTGACATCCACCTGAGGTTGACTTCCTGCTCATGTTACAGCCATCATAATCACTGTCTGTGTAGGCAATCAGATCAAAAGACTGGTTCTTTGGATACCAAATTCCTAAGTTTGGTCTTCCCTTCAGATATCTAAAAATTCTCTTGACAACATTCATGTGGGAGACTTTTGGACTTGATTGGAATCTTGCACAGACACACACAACATACATAATGTCAGGTCTTGTAGCAGTTAGGTACATCAGGGACCCAATTTTGGCTCTGTATTCATGCTCATCCACAGGCTCCCCCTTTTCATCAGCAATCATCTTTTCTTTTGTGTCAATTGGAGTTGAAGCTGTTTTGTATTCATGACATTTGAACTTGTTCAAAATGTCCTACACATATTTAGTTTGGTAAATGAAAATCCCCTCAGCTTTCTGTTGAACTTGCAGTCCAAGAAAGAAGTTCATTTCTCCCATAGAGCTCATGCTGTATTTGGAAATTATTACCCCTTCAAACTCTATACACATTTGTTCATTTGTTGAACCAAAGATGATATCATCCACATAGACTTGTAACATTAGTAAATCTGATCCCTTTCTTTTGTAGAAGAGTGTCTTGTCAATGGCTCCCCTTTGAAAACCATTTTCAAGAAGATAATTTGACAGCTCATCATACCAAGCTCTAGGAGCTTGATGCAGTCCATATAGGGCTTTATTTAGCTTATACACCCTGTTTGGATACATTGGATCCTCAAAACCTGGAGGTTGAGCTACATACACCTCTTCATCATTCTTTCCATTTAGGAATGAAGACTTGACATCAAGCTGGAAAACCTTAATGTTCTTTGAGGCAGCATATGCAAGAAAAATCATGATAGCCTCAAGTCTTGCAACATGTGCAAAGACTTCCTCTAAGTCTATTCCTTCCTCCTGAAGGCATCCTAGTTCCACAAGCCTAGCTTTATTCTTAATCACTAAACCCCTCTCATCCCTTTTGTTTCGAAAAACTCGTTTTGTTCCAATTGCATACCTGTTTCTTGGCCAATCAACAAGATCCGAAACATGTAGATCTATGAACTGTGCCAATTCCTCCTGCATTGCCTCCACCCAACTATTGTCATTTAGAGCTTGAACAATGTTCTTTGGTTCTATTTGGGATAGAAAGCATGAGTCAAATAGATATTTGCAGTTTCATAATGACTTCTGGTGACTCTTTCATGTATATTTCCAATGATGTTTTCAGAGGGATGATTCTTTTCAACATAAGGAGTTTAGACTATCATATTAGCAGATACAGTTTTGTCAAGATTTGATTAATTGAGTTCTAGTTCATCAATGATCAATTCACTTTCTGCATTATGAAACTCTGGTGCTTCTTCATTGTTCTGTCTTGAAGTGGATGCACCATTGTTTTCCATATTCAATATTTCAAACAGATCTTGAAATCATGCTGTAGTTACAGCTTCTTCTTCATTTGTTTGGTTGCTTGGGTTTCCCTCAGTCCGAACTTTATCATTATGCACTTCTTGATTGTCTTGATTGAAATCTACATGATCTTGTTCTGGACTGTGATTGTTCCCTTGATAATTGTCTTGAACTTGTTTAGAAGTATCACTTGAGGGATCCTTTACAAATGTATACTCCTTTTCTTTACTAGCAACCTTCTTCCACAACTATTCTAAGTCCAATGTCTTCTTCTTATTCTCTTCAAACACACTGGTCTTGTAGAAGGAATCATCAAAGTCTTCAGGATAAATCTTGAAAGACCTTATCAATTTCTCATGATCAAACAGCCATGCTGCACCATCAACTGTGTTGAATTGATTTTCATTAAAGATGATGTCATATGATTCAATAACACTCAGATGGTCTTTCACATATACCCTGTATGCTTTTGAGTGTGTAGAATATCCAACAAAGAAACAGTCCAAGGATTTTGTTTGAAACTTGTTCATGTAATCCCTGGTGTTTAGAAGAAAACATTTACATCCAAAAGGCTTGAAAAACTTGATATAAGGCTTTCTATTAAAGAATATTTCATATGGTGTCTTGTTATGCCTTTTGTTGACAAATACCCTATTCTGAACATAGCAGGCAGTATTTATGGCTTCTGCCCAAAATGTAACTGGTAGATTAGCATCTGCTAACATGGTTCTGGCTGCTTCAATAAGTGTTCTATTTCTTCTTTCTGCAACACCATTTTGTTCAGGAGTTCTAGGAGCTGAGAATTGCTGAAGTATTCCTTTTCCTGCACAAAATTCTTCCATGACTCCATTTCTGAACTCTGTACCATTATCACTTTTCATCATTTTAACCTTCTTACTCAGTTTGTTCTCAATCATTGTCACACAACCCTTAATCAACTCTGCAGTCTCATCTTTGTACTTAGGAAATAAACCCAAGTATATCTTGAGTAATCATCAATGATCACAAGACAATATCTTTTCTTCCCTATACTTGGCACACTCACAGGACCAAAAAGATCCATGTGAAGTAATTCAAGTACTTGATCAATTGAGTTTATGAGCTTTGTTTTATGAGAAGATTTGTGTTGCTTGCCTTTCTGACATGAACTACAATTATCTTCCAATTTGAATTTTCTTGTAGGTAAGCCAATTACATGCTCACTTTTCACAAGTTTGTTCATGTTTTCAGATTCACATGATAAAATTTCCTATGCCACAATTTTGACTCATTTTCAGTGGCTTTGGATATAAAACATGTGCCACCCCTTGAAACAGCTTCTTTCATATTAAGCTCATATAGGTTGCCATTTGTTGGGGCCATCATCATAATCATTTTAGGTGGGATTACAAATTCAGGTTTTAAGATGAAACAATGTGAGTCATCAAAACCAACTTTGTAACCCTTATCACACATTTGTGATATGCTTAGCAGATTATACTGCAACCCTTCAACATGAAACACGTTATCAAAAGAAACCTTTCCATTTGTTAAAATTCCCTTTCCAAGTCATCAAATCGAGGCACACGTCGGATAGCACCCGGAGAGATAATGATCGGCTTCTTGTTGATCTCAGCAACATTGTGATTCTCTAACTCTACATATCGTGCCGAGTTTTAGAAAGATCGGATGACACTGAAGTGGACAGGTACATCATCTTTAATAGCATAGTGGATCCTTGAACGATGTAGGAAAGCAATGACATCACCAAATACGTCCTAATCAACAAAATTGTCTTGTACAAAAGCACAAATGTTGTGCTTTTTGTCAAATAGCAACATAGGAGCAGCAGGAGCCTGTTGTTGCTGTACAGGCGGTGGTTCTTGAACAACTTGCTGTGTATTCTCAACAAGAACATGTTGTATTATCTCATCTGCCATTTCTGTAAATACATAAACCCAAGGATTAGTAAAACCGAACAAACTATTAATTTCTATAAGATTTTAAAAAAGTTCATTTTGAAAATTAAATTACAAGTGTCATTCGTTAATTTATACGTTATGACGAATGGTGTTATTGGTTATAACGAATGACATGATTCATTGTGGTCATGTTAGTGAATGAGTGCCTAACGTATCAATAATGATGAATGAAACCAATTGAAGGTTCTTCGTTATAATACATACAAATGAACTGATTCATTAAGTTAAATCAACGAATGAATCTAATTTGAAGGTTAATTCGTTATAAAACATACGAATGAACTGATTCTTTATGTTAAATTAACGAATGGAACCACGAATGGACCTTTGACACGAATGAGTTTCCATTCATTATCTGTAACGAATAACCACTAAGATTATCAACTTTGACCTTCAATTGTCAAAGTCAAAAATTAATGAAGAACACCGATGGTCAACATGCAATTAGACATTCAATTAAACCATGTATGAAGCCAAATAATTGTAATCTGAACATCAATAGACTCGGATTATCATCGATACACAAACCCAAACAATCATGACGGTTAAAATACATTATCAGTATGATTGTTGTTCATAACTTAAAACCCGATTGTAGAACTGACAAATTAACCTATCAATCAGTCATGAATTTTGACGAAATTCATTGCGTTTAGGTCGTCTTTACCTTAGGATTCTAAAACAATTGACAAAAACTGATTTAATGGTGGTTAAGATTTCTGGAAAAAAAATTAAGAGTTTCTTTCTTTATGTGCAATAAACGAGGTGAACGAATGAGCGATTTGTTCACCCCCTGTTCCTTATAAGGGACAAAGTTTGCACACATTCCCAGACAACGAATGGACCCATTCGTTAATTCAAAATTAATGAACGGTCTTATTCGTAGGTTCATTCATTAACGAGGTAACGAATGAAGAATAATTTAAATACCATCATGAAACAACTCAAATTTGTTCTTCATTCGTTATCAATAATGATGATGAATGGGGTCATACGTTATCTGTGTAACGGAAGCGAATTGTTGAAGGAAAGGGTGGCAAATCAGGATATGAGGATAAATGGTTTGGTTGATGAATTTGTACAATGAATTTAATGACTTTGGGTTTGCTCTAAAAGCTGTTGAAATATTCATGTTTATGAATACCCAGATAATTAAGCTGCATAAAGACTCATAGTGTCCAAAAGCCGGATGCATTCAATCAATACAAGATTTGAGATTATAAAACCATACACCATTGCAGTGTTAACCAAAAACCAGATACAATTTATTTAGAATTTTTGTTTTTGATGATCAAACAGACATAAGACTTGAGTATGACAGACCATTACATTTCTGCCTTCATTACCGAAACTTTTGGAAAAGACGAACATCTCTTTCAATTTAACAACTCTTTATGTTTGTATCACATAATTTACATTGAGAGTTTGTTTAAGACCTATCAATGCACCAATGCAATTAAGCACTCAGTCTTTTAAGCTTATTTCTTTCTGGATATGGGACTAGATAATCAATGTAATTTCAATTTCTCTTTTTGCTTCAAAACTCATTTTTGAGGAGCATTTAAAATTCAATCGCCCCAGTCATTTTTAGTCTATAGATAAATGACTATCCTATAAATCTACAAGTAGATATCAGGACCAAACATGTAAACATGTTACAAAAACTTAAATAACCAATATAAATTCAGCGAAATAATTAAATAAAAACACACAACAGTCGCCCCAGTTACTTTCATTTTTCAAGTGAATATCCCGAATATCTACAAGTAAATATCAGGATCAAACATATACAAGTATATGTCCTTTAATTTGAATAACTTGCATAATTTTAAGTGAAAGAGTGTAAAAATGTTTATGGGTTTTCTCTATACAAATTGGAAATCACAATATTTTTGTCTTTTCAAATTTTTAATGTTTTTGGATTTTTGAAAAATTTGAATGTTTTTTGGTTTTTCTCTATAAATAAATAAATCACAGTACTTTTGTCTTTTCAGATTTTCTCCCCCAAAACAAGAAAATAATCAAACCTAAATAAACAAAAAAAAATAAAAATTAAAGATGATTATCCGAGCTTAAGGATATCACCAAGAGTTTTCAATCCATATAAACCAAGCAAAAAGTTAAAACGAGATTTATCAAAAGCTTTGGTAAACAAATGCTTTCTGAAAATCCGTGTGCGCCTTTTCAATATCAACTAGTTTCTTTTCAAATACACGGATTAAATGATATCGAATTTTGATATGCTTCGTCTTAGAGTGATGCATGGGGGTTCTTAGTGATACTAATAGCAACAGAGTTATCAATAAAAATGGGAGTAGTAAGAAACTTCAAACCATAATCCCGCAAGTGTTGCTAGATCCAAAGAACCTGTGAACAGCAACTCGAGGCTGCCACATACTCTGCTTCTACGGTTGAAGTGGAGACTGTTGTCTGCTTCGTACACTTCCTATGACAAACCAGCTTCCTAGAAATTGACAACCCGCTGTAGTAGATTTGAAATTGATCTTGCATCCTCCATAATCAGAATCGGAAAGCTATCATCCTTGGGATACCATAACCCGGTGTCAAGATTACCCCTCAGATAGTAAAGTATGCGTTTAACTGCCGCCGGATGAGTCACTCGGGGACTCGATGGTACCTGGAACACAACCAAACATCAAACATGATATCAGGACGAGAAGCAGTTAAATACATTAATGAACCAATCATTTCTCTGTAAAGGGTTGGATCAATGGTATCCTCCATATCATTCGGTGAAAAATTGTGACCCACGGGAAGAGGCGTCGAAGGGATTTTTCAAACAGTTATCTTGAATCGAATCAAGACATCGTTCACATATTTTGTCTGGTGAATAAAAATTCTAGCATCAGACTGATGAACCTGCAACTCTAAGAAGAAATTCATCTCCCCCATCGAGCTCATTTCAAATTTCTTCTGCATGGACTTAACAAACTCCTTACACAGCTTGTCGTTTGTAGAACCAAATATAATATCATCGACATAGGTCTGGACGAGGAGCAAATCATCACCAACATTCTAGTAAAAGAGAGTGTAGTCCACAGTTCCTCCTTTGAAACCATTATCGGTAAGATGGTCATCAAGTTTTTCTTACCAAGCTCTCGGGGCTTGGTGTAGGCCATAAAGGGCCTTGTTCAATCGGTAAACACGACATGGATAATCTGGATCTTCAAAACCAGGAGGCTGCAACACAAATACTTCTTCATGAGGTACATAAGGAGCACTATATTCTCGATGAATTCCCTTTTGAATACAAAAGATATCCAATACATTGTTTTTGAACTCCGTACCATTATTACTTCGAATACGTCTCACCTTTTGCTTGTATAGTGATTCGATCTTTGTAATTAGATTTTGTACAAGAACCGGTGTATGGTCTTTTGAACTCATATATAACACCCATGAGTACCTTGAATAGTCATCAGTGACAACTAGATAATACCAATCTTCAGCATTACTCGCACTATTCACAGGAGCAAACAAATCCATATGAAGTCATTCCAAAGAAGTATCGATGGAATTAAGTAACTTAGTTGGGTGTGACTTCTTTTTCTGTTTTCTCTTTTTACGTGTAACACAGTGATCGGTCAGTTTGAAGTGTTTAAGGGAAACCCCATCACCCAAATAATTTTCCATAAGATAATTCATCTTTCTGACATGAATGTGACCCATACGCCTATGCCACTGAATGGAGTCTTTCTCAGTTGCTTTTGAGACAAAACATGTTTCAACAGAAGTAGTTACCCTTGAAGTCATGGTTAAGACATAAATATCATCAGATCGAGGTGATCTCATAACCACCATATCCTCTGGAATAACAAATCCCAGTTTGAGTATGATGCACTCTTTGTCATTAAATACTGTCGTATACTTTTTTATCACAACTCTGAGAAACATCAACAGACTGTGATCCACTTTATCACAATAATTAACTTTTTCAAATGTAATACTACCATTTGAAACTTCTCCCTCTTTTGTAATCATTCCTCCCGAATTACCTGCAAAAGCTACATACTTCCTTGAATATTCTTGACATTTGTTAAAAGGTTGATGTTGCCGGTAATATAACGAGACCATCCACTATCCATAATCCAGTTTTCACCATATATAGTCTTGGATAAACTCTGCACATACAGGTGAGATGATTAGTTCAAAAAGGGAGCCCATGCCTTAGTCTTGGGCACCTTTTTAGTTTCACTTGAAGCATTAATTTTGAAAAAAATCCAAATGTGATTTAGCTGCTTGTGAATAAGCCACAGGTCTTTTCGACTTTCGTCTCAAATATGCAACTTGAATTTCATTTGTATTCACATTTTTACAAATTGGTTCCGTAGTAACAAATTTGGGTTCCAAATTACTCGTGCTCTCATCAACATGAATCACCTTGCGCGGAACATGATGTGTGTCTCATCATCACAAGACATGGGTCTTTTCAGAATTTCTTTAATAACAGGAACATGTTTAGCTTGTTCCTTGATAAACGGATGAAAATTCTGTGATTTCTTCATTCCCCAATTTCTTACAACATGACCTTGTTCGCCACATAGAAAACATGTTCTCATGTCAACACGCTCACGTTGTGGTTTTGTAGAAACTGGTGCAATAGAAGGTTGATGAAACACACCAGGAATAGCTCCTTTGTTGAATTCATCAAATGTAACAGATTTCTTTTTCATGTAAAAATCAAGATTTGAACACTTAGAAAAAATCTATAAAGTGTCAGTTAGTTGAATTAACAAATTGAACTTTCTTAGCATATTTTAATAATTGTTTGGCTTTGACCAAAGGATCTGTTATGTTTGATGTTTTGGAATTAACAAATTCATGTTCAAGATCTTGTATCTTGGAAGTTTCATTTTGAAAGACACTTTCTATCAATTCGGGTTTGAGAAGATTAAGTGGAATGTCTTTCTTAGTGAATACTTTGCTAATACCTTTCAATTTAAACACTCGACCAGTTTTTGTCTTCGAAGGAACAAGATTGATGAAACGCATCAAATTATCATCAGAAATCTTTGGTTTTTCCTTAACCCTAACCTTAGCATATTTTTCTTTTTTCACTTTAGATGTATTTGAACCATACGCAGCCTCCTCAAATTCATGAGGTTCACACAAAATGTGATTTGGACGTGGAATGTTATGGTTTTTGTGCACAATTTCTGGTTCAATTACATCCTCAATGATTACCTTATCAACATTCTCAACAAAGACCTTGTTACTTTGAATATGAGGTTTTTTAGATGAAGATTTAACACTTATATTGTCATTTTTAACCAATTTGGGTTTTTCCTCAATGATGATTGGTTCAGTAACAGTTTCTTCCATTCCCGCAAATGGGTTTGGGGAATAATCATCATGAAATGGTGGAGGAACTTCAATAAAACCCAAACCACTCTTAGAACCTTTTTGTTTACCAGATACTTCAATGTAATCATTTAACAAAATGAAGAATTTCGAAACTTGTCTAATTTACTTTTCAAATCAAGAACCTCATTTTCATGTTCAGTTATCTTAGTTCTATGTTGAATAATCTCTTGAAATTGTTTATCATTAATGGTCATTTTCATTGAAAATTCTGATTTCAAATCATAATTACTTATAGACAGACCCTCAATTTTCTCTCTAGCTCTCATTTGAGATTCTATTGATTGTCTATATGTATCCTTGATTGAAGTAAGTTCTTTTATTAGTGAATCATTATGAGCATTAAGTAAATCAATTCTAGACTTAACAGTTTCACACTCTGAACATATCACATTTTCTGATAATTTAGCAAAAGAAGAACTGATCTCAGCAAATTTTAGCCGTGCATGCCAAAGAAGTTGGTTGCATATTGCAAGAATCAGCTGAATCCGATTCTATCTCATTAATAGAGGACAACTCATTCCCACTAGCATCTTGAAAACTTCCAGTCTACTCGAACATAGCCAGATTTGCTTGATTATCATTACACATTAGTCTTTGAGTCCAGCCAGTTCCCTCAACCGTGAGAAGAGCTTGTGACCCTGAAGCTTTAGACGAACTTCCTCCAGAAGTACGTTCAGGAGAATCACTGACCTTCTTTCCAGAATTTCTATCTTAATTTAGAGGACCATTATACTCTTTCTTTGGCTTATCACATTCATTGGCAAAATGACCAAATTCTTGGCAATTGTAACATTTGACCTTCAATTTATCAAAACCAACTCGTTTGTTTAGAGATGGTAAGTCTTTACTAGTTCGTTGCATAAACATCTTCACCTTTCTGATAATCATGGCCATATTCCATTTGAGATCCATTAATTCTAAATCATTAAGATCAATCTGATCACAGTCTTCATCAGTCAATTCACTTGTAGCAATATTTCTACTCACCAAGTTTTCATATGATGTCATGAAAGCACTAAGGAAATCAAAATTTTGTTTAGCTTCCTTCATTTTAACACTAGGTAGTGCAGTGAAGCTATTAGAAGTAGTTGATCCCCCCAGAATTATCATTAAACCCAGAAGCCATGAAACATACATTAGGATCACTATTGGAAGATTATCCCTCTTGTGAAGTTCGAGTGAGAAATGCAGTAATTGGAGTTGCAGAACTACTCAAAGGAAAACAACCTCCATATAGAGTCGGATGTTGGGTTTCTTTTGATGACTTTTGACATTTCAAGTCATACTCTCTATCTTCAATCTTCTGCATTAATTCCATAGTGTCACACCCTCAAAATCCACTAACGGAGTTTTACCGTCAGAGGGTGTGAACTAACAGAATCGGAATCATTAGTTATAATCAAACCATAAATAAAGTTTTCAAACCACGAAAACATTTAAGTGTAAATAAATGCGGAAGCGTAAAACCTTTAACCAAATATTGCGTCACGCAGGACGACTTATAAACCCAAATAATAATAGTTTAAATCAAGTTTGCATAAACAATAGCGTTCAAAGTAATGCATGATCCTATACCGCGCGCCCGCCTCGGCTACCTGAGAATAACATACTAAAAGTGTCAACACGGGGTTTGTGAGTTCACAAGTTTATATCAATAAAGCGTTTACGTTTGCGTTTTGCGTTTTGCGTTTTGCGTTACCAGATAGTGTTAAATCAATTATATATCTATAGGTAGCTAGCCTATAAAGCAAGTATTACTAAGTGTTCGACACCGAAGCTGACTGTTTATCATGTGCCTTGCCACCAGGTCTATCCCGACCATGGTAATGTGTTAGCCAAAATTACACCCACTCGACCTCCAGTCGAGTTTAGCGTTGGGTGGGGTTTGTCAAACCCAGTAGTACTACTCAACAGTGACTCGCTATTATCCAATACTAAACGGTTCGAAGTGTGAAGGACTTCAGTTATTTCGTTTGCCACTTAGCCTTTACAAGTGATATATAATAAATAACAAAATCTAAAGCGTTTCGGAGTATGTATTCTCCCCCAAATGAAAAACGTTTTAAAAGAGTTAAAAGGGGAACGTGAAACTCACTGTTTGCAAAGAATTCCAAAAACAAGTCACCCAAGTGATGCGCGTCACAGAAAACCCTCACTAGCATTCTAAAACAACAAGGAGATTTTCTAAGTGTTGGAACTATTATCGAGTCTCTAGACTCGGCACATAATATCTATGCACAAGATACGTTTCGTGTTTCGTTTGTGAATTGTGTGTGTCTCAACAAACACATTTGTGATACGTTACATGTGTGAAAAACTATTTACGTGTCAAGTATTAATAGTGTACATTTCTAGCAATTATTCCCCGCAAGGGCAATTTGGTCAAAACATAACAATTATCTAGCAATTAGCACGTTTCATGTATTTTCACAAAGTTCAGCAGCTAGTTTCATCAAGACAGAATTCTACTAGAAAGATTACTCTATTCAACAGATCATAGCATCTCAATTAATTCACAAAAAATTGTCACAAAAGCATATATGAGTTAGGTTTCCAGAAAATATTTTATTGTATTTTTATTCCACATAGATTTCTCACAATGATCAAAACATTACAGCAAACTCACAGCAGTCAAAATCATGCGCAACAGAATGTTATTTGTTATTCCCGTTAAATGAAAAATCCAACTAATGCAAGACCAATTTGGTTAGGTTCTTAACTCAACATGTTAACTTCCAGAAGTGGAACCAACCCATTTGGTCTTGTAATTCATTAGATATGCTAATTACAAAACAACTTAACATCAGGTCTCACAATTCAGATTTGCACTTCAGTTTTGTAAAATAATAAAAGTTACCATTTTCTCGTCCAAGAATTACAAACTTAGACTTTATAGAAACTAGACTCCACATAGTACCCTGTAGTGCTAACAATCTCGACCAATTTCCACATTAACATTTTGTTACAGTTGTCTAAACATAATTTACAATCTGTCCAGTACCAGTTTTGACCTTTAATCACATTTAAATCGTTTGAGCAACCAAAACACCTCCAAATTAAGCGTGGATGGATATTCTGAAAACTAGACTCAGAGTACTACCTTTTAGACTCATAAATAGCTCGGGTTGCTTTTATATTTAACAAGTTACACGTCGTTCAAGTTTAACTATCTCTGCTGTCAAAACTCAGCAAGCACAAACAATCGTCTAACATGCATCCTAAGCATACGACATATCTCCAACATGCAATTAAACATCATTAATCATAAAAATCAGTAGTAACCCTCTAGGGTTTACAAACAATCAATGATTTAACAATCTTTCACCGTTCAAAATCACATATGCTTATCTAAATCAATAACCAACGCATAAACAATCATCATCTAGCATAAATCAAGCATAAGAACACTTAATACATGATATTCAATAATTAGGGTTTCATGTTTATACCTTAAAAACGCAGAAACAACTAAGAGAAATGTGAGAGATGCTTAGAAACGAGTGTGGGATGCTCCGATTATGAAGAACAAGATCAAACGAATGTGATATGGTGGTGGGTGTTGGCTGCCGTCGCAAAGAGAGGGGAGGGGGGGGGGGTCCGATCGGATGTGAGAGAGAGGGAGGAGAGTTAGGGTTTATTAATATTATTAATAATATGTTACACTAAGGCCCCTCAACTTCTAACTATTTCTTTTCTAGCATAAATAACTTGTTTGCATCTTGAGTTAGTGTTCTAAATGATATTATCAAATAACACATAAGCCTAACACATAATTATCACATAATTATTGTTTGAATGTTTTTTGTTTATTCACCAATAGTTTGCGTCAACTCGTTTGCGTTTCGGTGCAATCCCGAAAGACTACTCATGTAGTAATTGTCAAGCGTCATTTAAAACCCTAGTTTAAATGTAATGAGATGTGCGTTATAGATCAAGTGATCTTAAGTTTGAATTGACGGAGTTTGGATTAACGGAGTTAACCTGAAATTGACGAGTGTCACACATAGCCATGAGATATTCATTCTTAAAGAAACTATTCTCTTTTAGTACCATGAGAAACGTCGAGTAGGTACTTGGAAGAGCATTTTTCACAGTATCAGTCTTATCACTTTCATTTGGTTCCATTTTTAACTTCTTCATTTTAGCAATCAAATGATTAAAACGAGTTAAAATTTCCTCAAAAGTGTCCCCTTTTATTAGATTAAAGTTTCGGAATTGAAACTTGTCGGTCCCGAATTATATCGCTCAATCACTATGTCGTAACCCATACATTAAGTGTCGACAAGAGGGTTAACGACTTGCTAATTTAGGAAAGAACAATAGGGTATTAATGGCGGAAACACTAACAAACTAAATGTTGCTAATAATACACAAAGGTAACAAACACACACTTTAACTCAAAATATTTCCATTAATATAATGTCAGAAATAATTAGAAATCGACTAGGGTTTCAGAATGGAATGTTTATCCATACATGATAAAGACAGCCGTCAAATCAATATCAGGTGTAAGGTCTGGGTGTCATTTTTCATAAGCGTGCCCTAAATTATTCCTTTTATAGGTCTGACTTGACAACAATCATTCCTTCTAGAAACCCTAATGATAGTAACATTACATATTCAAACAAAATACAAAAGATTCTAAGTGTAAACAGGTCTTCGAGCAAGCTTTGAAGCTTTTGTCTTCTTCGAGCAAACCTGGTAACCATAAACTGTGTTGGTGAACAGTTCTCTGAGCAGACTTTACTTAGAATATTTTCCAAAGAAAATATTCACCTAGTAGACTTCAAGCCTCTTGACCATAGCAAAATTTGCTCAATATGGTCCTACAAGCAAACTTGTTCTTCATAAATCCCTTCAACTCTTGTTAATAATAACTTATTTGAACAAACCAAAGTGTGCTGGTAACACTGTAGCATATTTCTTTATCAACTTCCTTCAAGCTTCCTGGGAACACTGTTTATTAAGAATTAACCTTTCTTGATCTTCCAAAATACTTGGTATTAACTTGGTTTAGCCAAGGGTTTGCTCGGAAATCAACCTTGCTTGACTTGAAGAACAACCTTGCTAGACAAAGTGAACCTTGCTCGGATTAACACTTAAGAGGAATTCTAGAAGATAACCTTACCCGGAAGGCAAAATACCTTGCTACTATTAGTAAAAGCTTGCTAGGAGGCCTAAGTGTGCTCGGTATCCGTACTTAGCCATTTTTAGAGAGGTTGAGAAGATTCCAATTTTCATCTTTTCTTTCTAATCATTTCTTTGACCCAACAATCTCCCCCTATATTGGAACACCTCAGCTATACCAAAACACCTTTAATATTACACACACTTAGCCAAAATACACATCAAATTTCAAAATGAAAGTTACATATCATAATGAAAAAATTACAAGTTGGAAAATTTGTCCCATGGACATTACAAAGTAAAACTAAGCTAGAAAAGTAATCTTATATTTTTGAGCTTGAGGCTTCTTGTCTTCTATCCACCTTGACATTGGCGAATCTTTCCTTAAATAAGAATTATTCCTGTTGGTGAGGATGATTGGGGGGCAGGTTCCACCTGAATATATCTTCCAAGTCATCATCATGCAGGAACCACAGTTCTTCATATTCTTTTATGATTCCCAAGGCTAGCCCATTAGAGTTTCTGAGAATGTAGGATTCATCTTGGTTTTGATAATCAATACTTGCAAAGCTCCCATTTCTCTGGACTTCACAGTTAGGCCTTGACATTTGCCGCCTCATATTATACACTCCATCATGTTTTTCCAAAGGGTTTTTGTTTTTCATTTTTGACTTGTAGGTAATCTTCAGCATACCTTATCTCCATCGTCCTCTTCACTCTCTTGTTTCTTTCATACTCAAAGAGTTCCCATTTCCTCTTTTTTCTTAGCATGGGGAACCCTTTTCTGGCTTGATCCTTGAGATGCTTTGATAACTCATTTCTTTGTCTTGCTGCAAATCTATGTTTGTTATGATAATCATAAAGATTCATAGTTGCCATCTCAACCAGTTGCTCTCTTTTGAAATCTGCAAAATCATCCTTGAATACAATTTCCTTCAATTCTCTACTCTTCATAACCACCTTCAAAGTATCAGTTTGAGAATCAAAGAAAAACTTTTTGGGTAGGTCCACATCATATGGTGGCCTTTGTTGTCTCTGGTGAGCAGTTCTGGTGGTAGGAACTGGGACACTTACAGCTGAGGGCCTAGAAGTAGTTTTCTTCATAGGTACAGGTTTCCTCACTTGCCTGGATTTCACAAACATCATGAGTTGCAAGTAGTTTTCTCCTTCTCTTGCCAAGGTTGTAATCATTCCCATTAGTTCCTCGTCGGTTGGACCCCCAGGGATAGATTTTTGTGTTCCAATCAGCTCACCCTTTGGTCCACACTAGAATTGTAGGCGTCTTCTTTGTTCAGCCTCCAACTTTTCCCACTCATCTTTTTCTTCATAAAACAATTGTTTCAATTGATCTTTGCCAAGATTGTTAAAGACACCTTCAGCCATACCTTTGCTCAGCATCAAGGCCTTGAGGGTCTTATCTTGTTTTCGTCTTCCCATGGCTCTAGGTGCTCAACTGGTTCCTTTTTGGCAAATACAACATGAGGAACCTTGGATGATGAGGGCTTTGCTTGATCATGTTTTTTCTTTTTAGCTTCAAGCATGGATAGCTTCTCTGATTTGCTTAGATTCTTTGTTTCATCTCCTCTGCCCCTTGGCCTCAATCAACCTGTCAAACAAAACAACATGCTCATCCTGCCACCTTTTCTTTTTATCAGCCTTTTCCCTCTCAGCGAGATCACAATCCTTGGCCTTTTTTGTTGTTCTTTCAAACTCATCCTTTCTTGAAAACCTCTTAAAGTGAGTTTCCACTTGTTCCTTTGTAAGACTATCTGTAGTTTTAAAGGATATTCCATGTTCAAGTAAAAACTTCACTTTTCCACCATATTTGTTGAATAGTCTTTCAATCCTTTCCTTCTGATTTGTCTCCCTCTTCATCGTTTCCAGCTATTCTCTCTTCATTCTTTCAACAGTTTAATTGTAATGATTTTCCAACTCATCAAACATCATTTTGGTCAAATCTTTGTTTGAGAGTCCATGCATTCTCAAGTAAGTTCTGTATTTTAGAGAATCACGATTTTTCTTCTCCATCATTTTCTTTATATCCCTTACTTCACCATCCAAAAACTCATGCGGCTCCTCATCTGTATTGGAGCCAGGGTTTCAAACTTATAACCATAGTTAATCAAACTCAGAATTATTGGATTATTTTTCCTTGCTTCATGGAACATGGGCTGTATGTTTTCCCTATGTTCACCAGTCAATTCAACATTTAGGGAGTCAACAGTATCATATACTTCATTAGAGAAATCATCAAGAGCCTCTATCCTAAGCTCATTAACTTTAGGCTCAGTGTCAGGCCTAACCGTTTGTAGAGGAACAACCTTGACAGGACTGTCCTTTGGACTTTCAACAATGTAATCATTTCTTTCAAAAACAGTCTTCACAGGACTCTCCATTTTCTTGGGACTTTCAACCACATATTCATCCTTCTTGGGATGTGAACTCTTGCTCCTCCTAAAATATTTATTTCCATATTTTCCCCATATTCAGGGTCCCATTCTTCAGGATTTTTCTTCAAGTCATCCTTTGCTATCTTCACACATTCTTTAGATAAAATTCATGTTAGAGACTCTCCAGTTTCATCAGTTACCATTTTTTTTTTCAGGTTGGGCTTGCTTTAGATTGTAGATGACTAGAGCCAGGGTGTTATCAACCTCTTCAACTTGCCTCAGTTTAATCAATCCTTCGATCACCTCTTTGTCTAGCTCCCCTTCTTCATTCAATGTTTTAACAATCTGAGCCTCCTCCAACAGAGTTTCTTGTTGCACAAACTATTGCTCAGTCAGGGATCTTGCAATTCTTTCTCTATCCATCATTGTTCATCAGTTTCATTAACATCTAACATATCATCAACAGACCTCTACTTTGTAGTATCTAAGGGTTGTAGCTGTTCTTCATTTTCAGCTACTGATTTGCCCTTGATCCTTCTCCTCTATTCATCAGGTTCCCTCACCTCATTAGGTTCACTGGGAAAATTTTCAACTTGGTCAATTAAGTTCTCCAACTCTTCATCAATTACATCATCCTTCTTCTTAGAAGTTTCATCATTAATATCTTCTCCAGTCAATACCACCTCTTCAGCATCACCACCTTCATCAATAACTACATCAGTTTGAGTCTCAGTGCCAATAGCATAAGTTGCTATGGCTTCAGTAGTTAAGATGTTATAAGTTTGCACATCATCTATATTCACATCAGCATCAATCTCCTTCTCAAGTACCTCCTCATCTACCTTCTTCTTTGCTATCACATCATCCACATCATATTCTTGCTCTCCACCATCTGACTCATCTGCCTCATAACCATAATCATCAATCCTCCTTTCTCCACTATTATCATCCTCATCACTTTCACCATACATGTCACACATATTTTTCAATATATCTTCCTCCAAAACCTCATCTCTCACATCAACATCTCTTACAACATTGACAACAGGAGGATTCTCCCCCTATTTTGGTACAGCTGAGGTCTTCTCAGCCTTAGCCTCCAGGGTTCAAATTCTGTTTTGAGCCTGTGCCAACTGTTCTCTTAAGGCATCATTCTCATTCTTCAAAGTTTCATTCTTTATTCTCACATCAACATTTGCAATTACGGATTTCATATACCTGTCAAATAACATAGCACCAGGGGAAGGGAATCGGGTTGGTGGATCTGAGAATGGATCAGTCTGGGGTTGGAGGGGTTCATGGGTTGGGATTGGTTCATTGGCAGGGCTTGGGATTTCTAAAATATTAGTGCTTGTTGAGGGTAGTGGATTTATGTTTTGGGTTGAAGGTAAGGATGTGTGAGTTTGGATAATTTCAAAAATTGGTTGGTCTTTTGATTGGGATTGGGTTGGTGATTGGTAAGGTGTATTTGGCAGGTTAAGTAGGTGAGCAGGGACATGTTCTGGTATTTAAGGTTCATGGAAGGGTAGGTATTGGGGTGGGATAATGGGTTGGTTTTGGTTAAGGTTTTGGTCTTGAGGTGGGCTTTTAATTTGTGGTTGGTTTTGGTTTTCAGGTGGGCTTTGGGTTAGTGGCTGGGTTTGCATTGGTGGGGATGGGATAAGAGGTTCATTTTGTGGTGGTGGGATGGTGTTTGGTGTTGTGGTGGAGATGGGACTTCTTGTTGGGGTGGGCTAATGGGTGTGGCTAGTGGTGTAGGTAAAGGCTGGTTTAAGATCTCCCCCTGTGCTTCAACATTATCATCGTCATTCAATTGTCCTTCAACATTACCTCTATTACCTTCATCATCATCTCCATCATCACCATCATAAGAATCATCATTAAATTCATCCTCCTCCTCTTCCTCCTCAGAGGTCACATGAGCTGACTCTGGTAGATGCATTATTTCCAAATCATTGTTCAATAACCATGGTAGATTATCGAAGTCAGCCTCGGGTTTGAAGTGGCTAGTGGGAGCCAAATTAGCTATCCTTTTATACACATTTGGATCTTGCAGTAAATGTGTTCTGCCCATGGTTGGCAGATCTTGTAGCTCCCTATTGAACATAATCTGAATGAATCTTGGGTAGACCAAAAATTTCTCCTTGTTCGGTTTCCTCAAATTTGCAACTAAGCCATTAAAAACCATCTTTGAAAAATTGAATGGCTGTCTAAAGATGACAACCACTGTTGCATTAGCTAGATCACGGCTCATCAAGGTCCAAGAGCCCTTTCGTGGTGCATAACTCTGAATAATGTGATGTATCAAGAACCTATAAAGGTTAGGGAACATTCCCGTTTTGAACTGGCCTTCGTGTACATCACCCTAATATCCCATTGTCTCCTGAAAGACAATCAGTAAACGGTTTGTGGGGAAATGTATTGGGGCTTCAACATTGTCATTTAGTTGTAAGCTAGCCCGGATAAGTTATCTAGTAATAAATATCTCCTGTCGGGCAATGGTAGCCTCCAACAGCCTACCACCGGCATCATCATATAGTTGAGCAGAGTGCCAGAAATCCAATTGATGATTTCTGTAAATGAACGGGCACTCTGGTAACGAAAACCGCAAATTTGATAATTGAAGCCATCTGATCATTAGTGCCACCGCTTCATTGTCAGGAGTGACTTAGAGTAGAGCATGCATATTGTGCTTCTTCTCGGATGGATACGTCGGTTCATCCGCCATATTTTTACATACACACAAAAAAACACAAACAAAGTATAAATTAGTCATAAAGTTCATAACTTTGACATGTTTTAGGTTAGAATTTGAAGAAGTAAAGAGAAAATGTCTTCAAAAATTTGTGTTTCGACAAATTAATAACCTACAGATAAAACAGAGATGTCAGTTAAGATGAAATTAAAGGTGTAAATACACATAATCATTGTCGAAAAACATTCAATTGAAGCATACCGAGTCGAATTAAGTGGGCTAACCAAATTAGGTTAGGAAAATTATAAAAACTATTGAAATTCTGGAAGAAACGAGTTCAGGCAATAATGCAATAGCGGGAAGAGAGAGAAGTGAAATGTGAAGATTTCTCTAAGTCTTTTTTTTTATACCGTCTAAAAGTGGGTTTTAAATGAATTTTGTCTTATTATGGGAAAAAACTGTCAAGCAGTCAAAATATCCAAGTAAATATCTCTCCCTTTTAAAACCTTTCTCGATACAGTACATTTTATAAACCTTGCTCGAAAAAGTTCATTCATAAAGCTTTCTAGGTAAAGTCCACTTTTCAAAGCTTGCTCGTTCCAGAATTAGATCAGAAATTATAAAGTAATTAGAAATAATCATAAGACAAGATTGCTTGAGAGATAAATCATAAGACAAGTAATCAAGTATAAATCATCAAATAGGCAACCTTGCTAGGAATCAATAAAGAATCCCAAAATAACAACTTAGAGACAGTTCTAATTTTCAACCTTGCTTGAATATCTGAATAACACAAATTGTGCCCGAAAATACTTAAAACAGTTAACAAATAGTCAATCAAGTATACTCTGAAGAAAAGTATGCCCGAAAAACTTTAAGAATGCAAAGTGTGCTAGAGAAGACTTGTTATCCTTTGATATACAAGTGTTCTCTAATCACAAAGTGTACACGACAAGTAAAGTTTGCTAGATATTATCTGAAATTACCAAGCATGCTAGGAGAACACTTAGAATGATTTATCAATTTCCAAGTGTGCCCTATACATAAAGTGTGCCTGGTAAACAAAGTTTTCCCGAAAACACTTGTAATTTTAGAGAATCACATTTAAAATTATGAACTATGCTAAAAAGACATATTTCACTAAAACACCAAAGTTTACCCGAAATAGACATGTAAAGCATATTCATACAAGTATCATAAAATCATAAAGTATACTAGATGAAACTAACCTTCCGAACATCCAAGTTTACTCGAAAGCTAATAAATATCAAAGTGTACCCGACAATACATGAATAATTCATTTAAGCACTGAAAATCACAAAGCTTGCTAGAATGAGTTTAAACAGTTAATCAAAACACCTAAGTTTGCTAGAAAGTTCAAAAACATTTAAGCATTCTAGAAACAACATATTCAAATAGATTTTTATAATGAGTCACACATTCAATCAAAACAGCTAAGTTTTCTAGAAAGTATTCACACATCAAAAATAAATCACTCATCAAGACCTTTCTAAAGATAGTCAATTTGCACAATGAGCACACATCATCAATCAGACTCCATCATAGTTAATCATTCCCAAGGCTTTCAGAAGAAAGTGGAATCTGGTTCTATCTACTGGTTTGGTGAATAGGTTATCCAAGTTATTCAACTCTTTTCATGTTAATCAAACCTTTCTCATTACAGTCTCTAATGAAATGATATCTGATTTCAACGTGCTTGGTCTTGAAGTGTTGAACTGGATTCTTAACAATGAACAATGCAGCAGTATTATCAATAAAGATAGAGGTGTTCAAGAAATTCAACCATAATCAAGCATTTGATTTTGAATCCAAAGAACTTGTGCACATCAGGCAGATGCAGCAATGTACTCAGCTTCAGCAGTTGAGATGGACACTATTGTTTGTTTCTTGCACTGCCATGACACTAGCCTGTCTCCCAGAAATTGACAACATCTAGATGTGGATTTTCTACTCATGTTACAGCCATTATACTCACTGTCAGTATAAGCAATTAGATCAAAGGCATGGTTCTTTGGGTACCATATCCCCAAATCAGGTTTCCCTTTCAAGTATCTAAAAATACTCTTGACAGCAGTCATGTGCGACATCTTTGGACTTGATTGGAATCTTACACAAACACAGACAGCAAACATAATTTCTGGCCTTAAAGCAGTCAGATACATCAGAGATCCAATCTTTGCTCTATACTCATGTTCATCAATAGGTTCCCCCTTTTCATCTACAATCATCTTTTCATTGGTGTCCATTGGAGTTGAAGCAGTTTCAGGTCTTGATAGTTGAACTTGTTTAGAATGTCCTGCACATACTTTGATTGACAAATGAATATGCCATTTTTGTTTTGCTGAACTTGCAGACCCAAAAAGAAATTCATTTCACCCATGGAGCTCATGCAGTACTTTGACTTCATTACTTCTTCAAATTCAAAGCACATTTGTTCATTTGTAGACCCAAAGATGATGTCATCTACATAAACTTGTAGAATGAGTAAATCTGTTCCTCTCCTTTTGTAGAACATTGTCTTGTCAATGGCTTCCCTTTGAAAACCATTAGCAAGCAGGTGATTTGATAACTCATCATACCAATCTCTTGGTGCTTGACGTAATCCATACAAAGCCTTTTTCAAATTGTATACTCTATTAGGATAATCAGTGTCCTCAAAACCTGGTGGTTGAGTAACATACACCTCCTCTTCTATTTTTCCATTTAGAAAGACAGATTTAACATCCAATTGAAACACTTTAATATTCTTTGAAGCAGCATAGGCAAGGAAGATTCTTATTGCTTCTAGCCTTGCCACTGGTGCAAACACTTCCTCAAAATCAATACCTTATTCTTGTAAGCAGCCTAGTGCAACTAGTCTAGATTTGTTCTTTATAACAATCCCTCTCTCATCCCTCTTGTACCTAAAAACCTATTTGGTTTCAATGGCATATCTATTCCTTGGCTTGTCTACAATTTCCCACACTTGTAGATCTCTGAATTGAGCCAACTCCTCTTGCATTTCTTCTACCCAACTGTTGTCTTTTAAAGCTTGAACAATGTTCTTGGGTTCAATTTGGGACAGAAAGCAGGAGTACAAATAGATGTTTGTAGTTTCAGATGCACTTCTTGTAACTCTTTTATTGATGTCCCCAATGATGTTTTCAGGTGGATGATTTCTTTCAACATAGGAAGTTTGCACAATTACATTAGTAGACACATTTAAATTAAGATTTGTGTCATTGAGATCAGGTTCATCAATGACCAAATCAGTTGTTACATCAAATTCAGTTGATTTTTCAGGAAACTGTTATGCAGTAGAAGCAATATTATTTCCAATATTCAAGGTTGAAACAAAGTTTCAAATCTTGCTTTTCTTGCCGCATATTCTTGTCTTTGTATATGCTGTTTGCTCGGATCTTCCTTATTCAAGAAATGATCATCTTGAGTTTCTTGCTTGTCTTGATTACCATGTTCTTGATCTTGTCTTGGATTATGACCTTGGTCTGGATCTTGAACTTGTTCATTTTCAGCAGTTGAGGGATCCTTAATGAATTTATATTCAGTCCTTTTGCCAACAACCTTGGACCATAATTTGTCCAAATCAATATTCTTTTGATTATTCTCTTCATGCACACTTGTTTTGTAAAAAGTTTCATCAAAGTCTTCAGGATAAATCTTAAAAGACTTGATTAGCTTCTCAAGATCAAACAGCCATGATGCTTCATCCACTGTATTGAATTGATTCTCATTAAATATCACATCAGAGTAGTCAATCAAACACAAATGGTCTCACACATAAACTCTATAAGCTTTTGAGTGTGTTGAATACCCAACAAAGAAACAATCCAAGGATTTTGATTGAAACTTGTTAAGATATTCTTTGGTGTTCAACAATGAACATTGGCAACCAAATGGCTTGAGAAACTTGATGTAGGGATTTCTTTTAAACAAAATCTCATAGGGACTTTTGTCTTGACTTTGGTTGAGAAGTACTCGGTTCGGAATATAGCTAGCAGTGTTGATTGCTTCTGCCCAAAAGTTGACAGGCAAGAATGCATCTGCTAACATGGTTCTTGCAGCCTAAATGAGTGTTCTGTTTCTTCTACATGCAACCCCATTTTGTTCAGGAGTTCTAGGGGCACTGAGTTGTTGAAAAATTTCTTTTGTATTGCAAAACTTATCCATTACCCCATTCTTGAACTCAGTCCCATTGTCACCTCTCATCACCTTCACCTTTACATCCAACTGATTCTCAATCCTTGTCACACAACTTTTTATCAACTCAGCAGCCTCATCTTTGGAACTTAGGAAATAAACCCATGTGTATCATGAGAAATCATCAATGATCACTAAACAATATCTCTTTTTGCCAATACTTAGAACACTCACAAGACCAAATAGATCTATATGAAGCATTTCAAGCACTTGATCAATTGAGTTTATGAGCTTTGTCTTGTGCGATGATTTGTGTTGCTTACCCTTTTGACATGAAATGCATTTTTCATCAAGTTTGAACTCCCTTGTGGGTAAACCAATTACATGTTCACCTTTCACAAGTCTGTTCATGTTCTTTAGATTGACATGACAAAGCTTTCTGTGCCACAATTTGGTTTCATTTTCAGTGGCCTTCGATACAAAACAAGTACCTCCCCTTGAAATGGCATCTTTCATATTCAGTTCATACAAGTTACCATTTCTTGGAGCCATCATCATAATCATGTATGGAGGAATCACAAAGTCAGGTTTGAGAATAAAACAATGAGAATCATCAAAACCAAAAGTGACTTTTCCTTATAACCTTTATCACACATTTATGAGATGCTCAAAAGATTATATTGCAATCCTTCAACATAGAAAACATTATCAAAAGTGACTTTTCCATTGTATGCCTTTCCCACAATTTTCCCTCCATTCTCATCACTCCCAAATGCAACAGGTCCTTCAAACTTCTTTTCATAATTCACTAGTGACCTCTTGTCACATGTCATGTGCCTGGAACATCCACTGTCCATATACCATACTTCATTAATTGGTGTGGACTATCCCTACACATATCAAAGAAAATGATCAGTTAAGTAATGAGGTGCAAGCTGAATCAACTTGCAAATCATCAGTGACATTAACAGGTGACATTAACAGGTGTTGCATTAGCATTGGGAAGGGGTTTAGGATCCTCATAAATAACTTCACAAGAACCAGAATCATCTGATTCATATCCTTTATCATATGTGCTTCCCACATATGGAATGATACTCTTGCATTCTTCAATGACATATTCTTTCTTCACAGTTGTCACTACAGTTTCATTCCTTGGTTTCCAAAGGAATCCAAGGGGTTCAAATCCATGTTTCAATAAGAATCTCTCATCACCATTAAGCTCTCTTGGATTTTTCTTTGTTAACACATCTCTCTTCACCTTCTTTCCACCTTTTGGTGACTTATCATTCTCATAAGACTTTACTGATTTTGAATCTTTCTGAGGAATGATTCTGATTGGTTGAGTGTTCTTTGAGATTTTCTTTATCTCTTTTTGAAGCACACTCTTATTTTCTTTCTTTTCAACAGTCTCAGCCTTCTTTTCATTCTTAACAGATTCTTCATGTGTACACTTCTTCCGTTTTCCCAAATACTCATCATACTTCTTTTTCTAAAAACTGAAATCCTATCCAAACTTTGTAGTATCTGGTACATGGAATGGTTTGAAAGTGAATCTTTCATGATATGAATCAGTGTGATATCCATATACATCACATTTCTTGCACCATACTTTTCCTTTAAAGCTATCATTGGACTTTCCTTTCTTGAATCTTTCACTTGGTCTTGGAGGATCAACACCAATTGTCTTTTGTGAAGAGAGACCATCAAAGTTAATTGAAAAGGGCACAAATTCTTCAATCTTGATCTCTTGCCTTTCAACACTGCTCTTTACAAAAAGTTATTCTTTCCAAATTGATTGGTTCTTATTCAATACTTGCTTTTAATCTTGCTTGCCTTCTCTCATATTCTTCCATTGTTTCAACTTCACCAATATCAAACTATTCTTGGCTTGAAAACACAGGGTAAACTAGAATGAACTGTTCATTTGTAACAATATCTTCAGTCTTCTTCTTGTTATTACCCTTTATCTTCTTCAGTACTACTTTACTTGGTGGCTTCACAGCATTGTAACTATCCTTTGATCCACTACGTATGTCAAATGACACATGTTCCCTTCTCATTTGTTCATGATGTTTTCTCATCTTGGGTGTGATGTTTGGTAAAACAGGGATCTTTCTTGGTGGGCTTGAATCATTTGAACCTTCAACACTAGAATCACTCAAGTTATCCACATTCTAACATTCTTCATCAAAGCCATCCTTAGAAACTTGAATACCAATTGACTTTTCTTCTTTCACATCTTCTTTCACCATAAATTCTCCATTTTCATCAACTTCTACTAACTTATAGTTTTCAATGAATTCTTCCTTATCATTGAACACATCTCCGAATTGATTAAGGCATGCCTCTCTTTTCTCCTTATCAACTTTCAATGATTAATTGTTATTGAAAGGTGGAAGAACAACCTTGTATCTATCTTCCTCCTTGATTTTGTTCAGAATCCCACATATATTTCCTGTTGAGACTAGATTATTCAAGAAGTCATTCTCAACCTGAAGTGTGGTATTCTTCACTTTCTCATCAATAACCATCTTTTTCAACCCATCAATCTCAGTCACATATCTAGACTGCTTTCTATAACTATCCATGCAGTATTGCTCAAGACTTTCGATCCTATCCTCATAGGTCAAATCACTTGATTTATACACATTAATCATGATTTCGTTCTTGAAGCATTCACTTTCAAGCTTCACTACTTTCATTTTTAATGATTCAATTGTTTCAAGTAATTCAAGTGTTGAGTTTGAATGTACCTGAGAAGTAGAGGATTCAGCTTCATTCTCAATTTTGGCATTAAATGCCACATTTGCCTTCTCAATTTCACTGGCATGATCCCTCTAGTTAAAGTTCCCTTCTGGTTATTGAGTAGTCACAGCCATATTACCTTGGTTAATGGGTTGATTGACATTGTTGTTTCTGTTGTTGTTGATAGGAGCTTGTGGAGGGTTCTGATTGTTATTTCTTTGATAATTCTGGCATTGGGGAACAACTTGTTGGTTATGTTGTGGTTGTTGGTTGTTGAAGTTGTTGTTGTTGAAGTTGTTGTTGTAGTTTCTTTGCTGACCTTGCTGGTATTGGTACTAGTTTCTTAGTTGAACAAACTGATTGTTTTGGAAATTTCTTGGTTGGTTGCACTCCCTTGCAAAATGTCCTGGTTGTTGACAGATGTAGCAGATAGCTTTTGACTTGTCAAAACCTATTCTTTCATTAGGACCAGATACAAGAGACCTTCCTGTCCTATTGAACAACCTTTTGCTTCTTAATGCCAACATAGCAGCCAACCATTTTAGATCCATGTCCTCTAGATCATCTGCATCAATTTGTTCAAGATCATCTTGAACAACCCTGGTATAGATCATGTTCTTGGCAACAAAGGCATTGCATGAATCTGTGAACATTGAGAACAAGGCTTGGTATTCATTTTCTTGACCAACATTACCACAACCATAAGGTGGATGCCCACTACCCATTGAGGCAGAGCCATGGAATCAGCTGGACATTGAACCCTGATTGTCCATCCTGATTACTTGAACTTCCAGAAACAAAAATCCTTGGTGTATCTCCACCATGCTCACTTGGTTCTTCAATAATTGGAATTTGTTGATGATTCTTTATGGACAAATTACCCATTGGTGATATAAGAGCATTGGTCACTTGAAAAAAAGGCTTATCTTCCTTAATCATTTCATTTTCAATCATCTCTATCTCTACTTCTTGCAGGCTGCATATCATATCATCATGCTTGAGTGCATCATAGTTTGGTTTATGTCTAATGAATTTGCTGGCATTATACGATTTTTTTGATAAAGATGACAACAACTTTGTATACAAATAAGAATCAGTGACTACATAATCAGTTGTCCTGATTTCATTGACAATGGTCATGAATCTTTCCAATACAAATTTCAGTTTTTCACCATCTTTATACTTGAATCGGTCAAGTTGTTGCTTCAGCCTTTCTTTCTTGATATTTCCAACAGAGCATCATACATGTCTTTAGCAGTTGTATGGTGAGCAACTTTGGTCAGTATCTCCCATGAGAATCCCAATTTCAGCATGTCTAATGCTCTGTCATTAACCTTCTTCATTCTAGCTTCAACAACCAGGTTGCTGTTTGTTCCATCAGCTACATATGGTCCAGTCTTGATAGAATTCCACATCTCTACATAGTTGTATCAGACTGCGCCTTCAAATAGCACTTTCCATTTGATAAAGTTCTTATGTCCGTACAATCTTGGAATTTTGTTAGTAGACACTTCTTGCTCGTCATATCCAGACATCTTTTTGGTATTTTATAAGATATTTTTTAACAAAAAGAAAAACTTAGCAAATATTTTTATAAAAACTTAAATATTCTTTTGAAAATGATCAGATATATGGATAAAATCCTCAGATCTGATATATCCAGAAAGATTAGAGCAAGATTAATAACAAAGAAATGAAGATCTAAGAGAGAAAAACACTTATAAGCCTCAAACCAAGTGTAGATATGAGAAATGAAAAACTAACAGCTGACTTCACTAATAAATGAAATAGTAGTCAGCTGACGTCATTCATCGTCTTCAAATAAGCAATTATCAACAGTAATCAGCAACGGTTCTTCACCCAATTAGCAAACCAAGCTCTGATACCACTTGTCAGTTCCGAATTATATCGCTCAATCACTATATCGTAACCCACACATTAAGTGTCGACAAGAGGTTAACGACTTGCTAACTTAGGAAAGAACAATAAGGTATTGATGGCGGAAATACTAACACACTAAATGTTGCTAATAAGACACAAAGGTAACAAACACACATTGTAACTCAAAATATTTCCATTAATATAATGTCAGAAACAATCAAAAATCGATTAGGGTTTTAGAATGGAATATTTATCCGTACATGAGAAAGACAGCCGTCAAATCAATATCAGGTGTAAGGTCTAGGTGTCGTTTGTCATAGGCGTGCCCTAAATTATTCCTTTTACAGGCATGCCCTGAAAATAGGCATGCCCTAAATTATTCCTTTTACATGCATGCCCTGAAAACTGTCATTCCTTCTAGAATCCCTAATGATAGTAACATTACATATTCAAACAAAATACAAAAGATTCTAAGTGTAAACAGGTCTTCAAGCAAGCTTTGCAGCTTTTGTCTTCTTCGAGCAGACCTGGTAACCAAAAACTGTGCTGGTGAACAGTTCTCCGAGCAGACTTTACTTAGAATATTTTCCAAAGAAAATATTCACATAGCAGACTTCAATCCTCTTGACCATAGCAAACTTTGCTCGATATGGTCCTACGAGTAAACTTGTTCTTCAGAAATCCCTTCAACTCTTGTTAATAAAAACTTATTTGAACAAACCAAAGTGTGATGGTTACACAGTAGCTTGTGCTGGTAGCACTGTAGCTTGCTCTGAGTTGATCCTTGCTAGAAGAAGTCCTTATCATATTTCTTTATCAACATCCTTCAAGCTTGTTGGGACCTCTGTTTATTAAGAATAAACCTTTCTAGATCTTCCAAAATACTTGGTATCAGCTTGGTTTAGCCAAGGGTTTGCTCGGAAACAAACTTTGCTTGACTTGAAGAACAACCTTGCTAGACAAAGTGAAACTTGCTTTATTAACACTTAAGAGGAATTCTAGAAGATAACCTTACCCGGAAGGCAATATACCTTGCTAGGATAAGTAAAAGCTTGTTGGGAGGCCTAAGTGTGCTCGGTATCCATACTTAGCCATTTTAAGAGAGGTTGAGAATATTCCAATCTTTATCTTGTCTTTTCTAATCATTTATTCGACCCAACAAAACTTCAACGTCACCTTTTTACTCTCTTCAGTATTACCCATTCTTCTTATTCTGATATGTTAAAACAGGGATGCACAAATTTTAATACTTCCCACTTGGTGAAAAATATTGTCGTGGAATACGCCTTCGTCTCAATATCTAAAGTTTTATTCTCTCTTGAGAATATTGAGTAAATGCTTTCGATGTAAAACCAGTAGTCTCATTACCAACCATGGGCACAGTGTACACATCATTAAGATAACGTGAACAATCAGGATGTACGGATCCTAGATATGTTATAAAGCGTAGTTCCCATTTGGCAAAATCACTATATTTCATCAAATGAGGACATTTCAAATGAGATCCAATTTCAGCATCAAGATGTAACATTTGCTGCATCAACACGTTCTGAGAAGCCAATGCATAATAACCAGCCATCTTAAGTAAACAAAAGTTTAAATCTTAATAAAATTCAAACTTAGGGGTTTAAAATGAAAATTCAGTAACGAATGAGAATGCGAATGAAGATGATTGATGACGAATGATGAACAGTAGCGAATGACAGTGACGAAGACGGGTACGAATAGCTAAGATTGATACATGAGTTAACGAATGAAATAGCGAATGGTTTAACGAATGAAGTAGCGGATGGATAACGAATGAGTGAACAAATGAGGTAGCAGATGGAAGATGAATGATTGACGAATGAATGACGAAAAATGTGATGAATGGGTTGACAAATGATGAATAGCTAATAACGAATCAGTTACAGTAGCGAATGAGTTTGTTATTCTGTTGTAACAAACTTGACACGTGGCACGAATCAATTACAACTTGATAGCGAATGGCTATCAATAATATAACGAATGAAAGATTAAGACATAACGAATGTCCTTGAATCTTCAAACCTTCAAAGCAATTTCCAGATCTAATCCTTTAATCCAGACGTATACAAACTTATGGATAAATCGATCATATCTTAACCAATTTTCACACTCAAATACTTAATCAAGTCGTCTCAACCTTGCGGACAAATCCAAACCATTCCGAACATCTATAATCATTTCAAACTCAATCCATAATTCAATAAATCAATCAACAAAACACTTTGTTCCGTACACTACCCAAAATCATCATCAATTCAATCCAAAACCAAACAATTATCCAATTCCACACTAACACACCTTTCACTACTGAATTCAAACTCAATCACACTCAAATTAACATCCAACACTCGGATCTTAATTAACCAATACTCGGATCTTAATTAACCAATTAAACAATGAATAAACGGTTAATTCATATCAAATACCTTAAAAAACCGTAATCTAACCATGAATTAGCTCTTATATAACTTGTTTAACACTAAACTGAGCTTCTATCGATAGAATCCGTCATATCAATCAAAACAAGGATCTAGTTAATTGACATACGTTTATGATTTATATTACTTGATAATAATAATAATAGAAGTGTTGAGGTGATAATTGGGCAGAATAACAATAGGAGAGAAATAACTTTAAGAACACTTAAATTATGAAAGGCATAACAGCCTTTATATAGAAGATGAGTTGCCATTCGTTACACATCCTGTAACGAACGGCCTTCATTCGACTTCGTTACATAAGTTACCAAATATAGCGAATGACTCATTCGCTATACCACATTCGTCAGCATCCCATGAAGAATTGATACAATAAATAACGACTAAGGTCCATTCGTTAGACATCCTTAACAAATGGACATATAACTATAACCATTAAGGTTCATTCATTAAACATCCTTAATGAATGAACCATAATTAACAAAGAATGGCCTCATACGTTAAACATCCTTAACGAATGAGCCATGATATAGCGTAGAAACTGAAGCCGCTGCTGTGGTTGTTCCTGAGGAACACGATGTTCATATTCAAAAGCCTTCAACTGCATTTGAAACCATTTCTGATGATGAATCTGATAGTTCTCCAACACAACCTTTGTGGACTGAACACCAGGTGCAACAACTAGTACCTACTTTTGAGGAACTTTAAGCTTTCGAGATGTTTAAAGACAAGCTCCAGTCAACTGCATTGAAACCTCTTCAATCAGTTACTGTGAAAGAAGATGAAGATGTTGAAGATGAGCCAGCCACCAATCTTATTCCACAAAAACGACGAAAGAAAGATCCTAGACCGGGTTTGCTGGCAAGTGACATTGTACCAACCATTCAACCGACACCTACTGAGACCCAATATGAAAAAGTCCCATCTGTTGAAGCCCAACTCACTCAAGATCAAGTTTTTGATGACATTATGCAAGAGTTTGACTTTGAAGCCAATATCCAGTCAACTGCTGAACCTTCCAGATCATCTGATCCGAATGGACAAGAAAGCTCAAGTGCATCTGAGAAGATTGCTCACATCCTCGCCATGCAAGACAAGTTTTTACAAGACAAGAGCAAAGGGATTGCATTAAAAGCCGAACCTATTGATGTACATGCTTTGCAATGCAGGGTCTTTGAGCTTGAACAAGACTCTGTGGTGAAAGATGTACGTATCCAACAGCTTGAAGCCAACAACACCGAAAAGGACTCCAAGATTCAAGAACTTCAAGCGAGCATGGGTGGTTTTACTGCTCTTTACTTGGATCTACAACAAAATCATGTTAAGCGGTTTGGAGATGACTTTAAAGGGGGTGATGATAGTGGTAATAAGATTGTTGGTGGTGAACAATATGTTCTTGTTGATAGTGATTCCAGTTTGTGTCCTACTTCAAATATTGATACTTCTGTGCAACTGGAGAATTACATAGCTGTACCACCCAAGACTGCTGTCCAAATGGAAAGAATCAAAAGGACGATGTTGATCATGAAGAACTCTAATCAAAATTTTGTATCTTCTGATCACCCAGAAAAGTTTGTCATGGAGATTCGAAAGGGCTTTTCTGATAAGTATTGTGATCTTTCAGGGGTGATTTCATGGGGTTATGATATCGATAATAAAATTTGGTGGGTTAAGCGTAAATCTGGGAACACGGAATACTATAAAAAGATAAAAGATTTCGGTTCGTGGACAAAGGTTGATTTAAGTGATCCAATACACGCACCTTCCCGTAACCCAAGTCATGATCCAAAGGCCACCAATTTTTGAACCTTTTGAGCAACCAAGTGGAAAAGGGGTTCCCCAATATGCCTACTGCCGAGTCTTTCGTCAAGAAAGCGAAGGGAGTTCGTGATCCCTATCCATTCCAATCACCAAGAGATTTCCTAAATGTGCTCTTGATGAGATGAAGTTTTGGACCTATGATGGTGAGACAGCTACAATTATTGATCCGAGAGATTTGTTGAAGTTTGATGAAAAGGATATAAAGACACTTAACGACTTTCAAATCATGGCTTAACCACTGAGTCAGCTGCTAAGGAGTATACTGGTATGGTAGGATCGATTTTACGTACAGGTTTATAGGCATGTGCTTACAAAGAGGCTGATGCTGATGTGCTGGAACACGAGTGAAGATCAAGCTATAAACCAAAGGGGGGGGGGGATTGTTGGACTACACTTTATGGTTTATACTTTATCTAGTTGGGCTTGGGTTTAGGCTAACATGTAATACCAAAATCTCTTGATTTCGGTAGGCTTTTGTATGAGTTTGGGCTTTTGGGTGTTTGGCATTATATATACCTTGTAATTAAATTATTATGTGGGTCGGTCATTAGTGAATGGAGACGAGAGAGACTTTTTATTACATAGTATTTGATTCTCATCATATTGTAATCATTGAAGGGCTTAAGCACACGAAGTTTAATATAACGTGTGTTTTGAAGTCATTCTTGTGTTAATTTGTGTTTGTTCATGTTTGTCTTGAATCAATTCGTTGTTAGTTTCCGTCAAACAACGAGTTTGATTGATATCACATTGAAAGATCCTGCCTCGGGACTTGCAGCAGGCCCTGCCATGAAGTTGGTTTGGGTTGCCCTCTCGGCTTGGTTTTGGTTAAAATGAGCGAGCTCGGCCATTAGCTGCTTGAGTTTGTCTTCTATCTTGGCAATCATTCGGTCCAGATGATAGTGTTCGAAACATAATGTTTCAACCTTATCATGCAACTCTCGGTTTCGTTTGCTCCGCCGCCACATTAATGCTCACTAACTTGTCAACTCACTCGCTCAAGCACATTAGTTCCCTACTTACATCTATAGGCACCTCTCCTTGTCTTCCATAACTTGATCTCCATTCTCTCTTTTCCATGGTAAATTTCTTAGTAATGTGTGAAAAGGGGTATGCCAAAAGGATGGGAAGTGATAGCCATTTATAGACACATAGGAGGGCAAACCATGGCCATGGTGACATAAACACGAACATGTTAGGTGAGTGTCATAAATGTCAGTTCATAATTTTGCATTAATTGCAGATATGATGAATTTTGACTGGGCACGGCCCATGCTATGGAAGACACGACCTTGCCTTGGCATTTTTCCAGATTTTTCAGTCGTGGTTCAGACGGTGTGTGCTAATCTTTTCCCTAAAACGTAATTCAAATTTTATTCCATTAAAATGTCCTAAAAACACATAAAATAAAATCACCCAAAAATAAAGATAAATAAAAACAAAAATTAATTGGGTTAAGCCTGATAAATCCTAATGACTACTTCTCAGCACCATCCCTTGTACATATAACGAGCATATCAGAAAAGGTTGGAAAAAAGGTCTCCAAAACCTCCTCCGGAGAGGTTTCCGCCAAAACCATCATCTCCACCGAAAGGTGGTGGTGGTGGCGGCGGGGGAAAGAACCCGAACTGAATGGTCTGAATTTGAATTTTCTCTCTGATGTCACGAAGCTCGGTTTTCATTTCATTTTGAAAAGGCATGTCGTTTAGCTCTGCCATTTCCTGAAGTTGCAGAATCCTCTCCAGGTTTACGTATTCTTTTTAGGTGGAGTGGTGGCAAGGTTTCCAGCATTAGGATGTTCCATTTGGCATCTTTGGAGGCTGCTTAATTTAGAGAAATATGGCTAGAAGGTATGCAAAACTCCCAAGGAGGTGATGCACATTAATAAGCAGCCAATCATTCCCAGCACAGTCGTGCCTTGCTAGACACATGTCATGTTGACAATTTTTCTTTGAAACTGGACAATCTGAGCTAGAAACAGTGCCAAAAGCTATCACGAAAAGGAAATTGTATCAGGCATGGTCGTGTTGTGTGAGGCACGACTGTGTGTTCCTAAAAACATATAATACTGTTTTTATTTGTTATTAAACTTATCCTTAAAAAAGCAGTGAATCTAACCTAAAGATGCTAAATTTTTGTAACATCTTTAAATGGGGATACCTTAAAAAAAACTCTTTATTGCCTACTTCAAAGGATAACGCTTTTCTACGAACATCGGCATAACTCTTTTGTTGGTCACAGGCGGCTTTCAATTTCCGTTTAATCTTATGAATCTTATCGATTGTTTTCTGAATTAAATCTGATCTTGTAATCTGAGTATCGCCAACTTCTGTCCAATAAGTTGGAGTTCTACATTTTCGGCCACATAAGGCTTCATATGGTGCCATTTGTATACTATTTTTGTAACTATTATTGTAAAAGAGTTCAATAAGTGAAAGGTGTTGATCCCAATTCTGTTTAAAGTCCAACACACAAGCGCGAATCAAATATTCTAATATTTGAATAGTTCTTTCGTTTGAGGGTGGTATGTTGTTCTTAGGTCTATTCGGGTTCCTAAATCTTCTTGTGTAGCTTGCCATAAATGAGAAGTTAAATGACTATCTCGATCCAAAATAATCAAAAGTGCTACACCTTGTCGGGACACGGTCTCATCAATGTAGATTCGAGCTAGTTTCTCAGTAGTGTAATTGTCACGAATTGGAATCAAGTGTGCAGATTTTGTCAATCGGTCTACATTTACCCAAATTGCATTATGCCCTCGGAAGGTTTTGGGAAGGTGGGTTACAAAATTCATTGAAATTTGTTCCCATTTCCATTGGGGTATTACAGGTTGCTGTAACATTCACGAAGGTTTCTAATATTCAGTCTTGAGAAAGCCTGATTGAGCTTCTAACTAATCAATTCATATAGATATGTGAATAAGGATCTAGTTCTTGATATGTGTACGGTGATAGATTGGTTAGATTGAATGAAGTGTTTGTATGAGAGGTGATGTTGGTAGAGTAACGACTCAAGGATAATTAAAACACTTAATAAATTATGGCGCATGAATAACCTATGTATAGAAGATGAAGTCCATTCGTTACACAGCCCGTAACGAATGGATTCATTCGTCTTCATTCTTTACATAAAATAAATAGTATAGTGAATGACTCATTCATTATACCTCATTCGTCAACATTCCATGACGAATGGTAACATATAAATAACGACTGAGTCCATTCGTTAAAGATCCTTAACGAATGGACATTAACTATAACGAATAGGTTCATTCGTGAAACATCCTTAACGAATAAGGACTGGTGTATTTACCAAAATACCCTTTACATTAATATAAATAAAATGCATTGAATACAAAGACCGAGACGACCATAACAATGTACTAACAAGTCTTAACACGAGCACAAGTCACACATTTACTTACATATGTGGCTATATCTTTCTTCATTCAGGCCACCAATAAAATTCTTTCATATCTTTATATATCTCTTATTAGTACCTAAACGAATAGAATCTTCACGAATTTACTAGGTAAGGCTATTCTATTGGCCTATCCTGGAACATATTTAATTTCATAGTCATAGTAGTTTAACAGTTCTACCCATTTTCTTTGCCTCATATTCAGTTCCTTTTGATCAAATATGTGTTGTAGGTTTTTGTGGTTCGTGTACATTGTACGCTTGGTGCCATACAAGTAATGTCTCCAAATCTTAAGTGTAAAGATAACTTCTCCCAAATCCAAGTTGTGAGTGGTGTATCTTTTCGTGTACTTTTTAGTTATCAAGAGGCATACGCTATTACTATATTTTCTTTGCATCAGTACGAATCCTAAACCTTTATGAGACGCGTCACAATAGACTACCAAGTCATCAGTTCATTCTAGAAGAGTTAATATTGGAGCTTCACACAACTTTTGTTTTAACAGTCGGAAGACCATTTCTTGTTCTTCTCCCAATTCATACCTTCGGTCTTTCCGAGTTAGAAGGGCTTAGGTTGAGCAATTCTGGAAAAGTTTTCAATGAAACGCCGGTAATACCCAGCTAATCCCAAAAATTGTTGAATTTCTTTTGGTGACTTAGGCACTTGCCAATTCTTATTAGCTTCTATTTACCGGGATCAACCTGAATTCCTTATTGGTTTATAATGTGTCCTAAAAATTGCACCCATTGTAGCCAAAATTCACACTTAGACAATCTTGCTGTAACATCATGAAAAATTTCGAGTTAAAAATGTCAAGTTTCCAAAGTCAAGGGACCAAATCTGCTAAAATTCCAAAACTCCAAGGTTGAAAATGAAAATCCTGGTTCTTTGGCCCATCGCGATAGGCGACGGCCTTAAAATCAAAACGTGGCAAACGGTGGCATTATGTGTCGCCACATGTCACCGCATGGCAGAATGATCGTCACGTGGCACAATGCCTGCCACGTGGGAGGTCTAGTGGGTGACTGTGACAAGCTACGTCGCGATACGCGACGGGTGACCAAGTAAGCCATTGTGTATCGCGACGGGCTCCTGGTTTTTCCTATAAATAGCAACCACGACAATCTTCCATTTTCACACCAAAAAACACATACATTTCTCTCACTAACATCTCTCTAGAACCCTTAAACCATACCCTCGATCCACCTCGAATTTCATACCCCGATTCCTTGATATCCGTGCCCATACCTCGGTATTTATGCCATCTCCCGACAACGTACCAAAGAAGAAGGTGTTACAATCCCAACGTCCCGACGATCCATTTCCTAAAGTGTTTCGACATGAGAAGGAGTGTTGGTGTGTCTCGAGAAGTTTTCCAAAGTGGAGTGTTGATCAAGGAGTGTTGAAAAGGTGAATACACCCCAAACTTTTAAACTTATTTTGAAACGAGTCAAAATGTTACATGAGACTACGTTTCTCTAAAACATTTATAAACAAGAGTAAAAACACTAGCCTTCAGGATATAGTTTATAGTGCGCTCGCCTGCGAGGAGTAATGACCATGTGTATATCTATGGGTACCTAAGTAATGTCGAACGCTGCGGTGTTTGCTGAGGTGCTATGAGTAGAGACTTGAATTTATAAATTGTATTATTTTAACTTGATTATTCCTAAGCCACGATGGGCCGGACCTAACTTATGTCTCGAGGGGTAATCAAGTAAAGAAAAATATTTTAGCGTCAGCATATTCATCAGCGTTCGTTGCTGACGTATTTTTAACATTTTGCAGATAATTAAGACTAGGGCTTGTGAAGACGAAGTGCTCAAGAATCCGATGGCTCGAATATTTTGTTAAACTTAAATATTAATGAATGGTGGTTTTCTAAAACTATAAACAAGTAAACTTAAATGAGACCTTTGTCTCACCTTTTGTAATGTAAATACTTACAACTTATATCCACATGTTTTCAAGACTTTCGCTATTAAACCGTAACTATGATTTATTTACAAATGCGGGTACCAACTGTTGGTCGCACTCCTAGGCCTTAGATGGGAGTGTGACAGGTTGGTATCAGAGCCATCGATCTTAGCAAATTAGGTATTACAAGATAATACCTAAGCATTGATCCAAGCATAGGAAAAATATTTTCTATTATTTGTTTATTTGAATAGAGGTTAGATTGGTTGGTAACCTTTTCTTTCCCTCTCCCCACTCTAAACCACCCAAAAACATTAGATGTTGTTCAACAAGATGATGAAAAGTTATGCGCGGAGAGCAAAGAAGGCTGGAATCGCCGAACCACTCCCAAAGGACAACATGAGTGAAGACTACTACGAGGCGTTTTTCAATCAAGATGTAGAACACGAACGAACCAAGCCAATTTATTTTCCCGGAACCGAACATTGTCCACCAATCAACTTACCCGATAATCCACATGTGCAAGGAAGAGATCCCCCAAGACACTCAAGCTACCACACATCAACCATACCGATGTATTACCCGTCAATTATACCAGCATATTACCATTCCGAAGTGCCGACGTATCAACCATCAAAGATCCCACCATACTACCCGTCAGAAGTTCCAACATATGTGGCGCCAAATCCTCATCCATCATAATTTGTCCTTGCCAAAAAGCAAGTAAAGGAGGAACCCAAGTCTGACTCATCGGATTGAACTTCAGCTGTTGATTCAATCAATTCTCGTCCAAACAATGAAGGACCCTCCCACAAGCCCAAAATGAGAGTGACGATGCCATATGAAAGCCTCCACATATCACCCATAAAGGAGTCAAATCCCGAGGAAGAAGAAGAACCAGAAGAATAAGAGGATGATCCAGAAGAAGAATCCTAGAAAGAATCGGAGGAAGAATACCTCGACAATTCCAATGAAGTACACACACCAATGGAGGAACCGTTCTCCCACCAGAACCCAAGTTATGGATCCGTTGATCCTTACATGCAATTTATCCAAGAACTCAAAGGCAAAGAGTCATCAAGCCTCCCACCATATCAAGGCGTAATTCTATTAATTGAAGAACAAGCCAACGAAATTCACGAGCAAAACAAAGCTGCCGAGGCATTCTTCAATTATCCCTCTGATGTGGCCGCATATCCGTATCCAGACCCAAGAAACCATTATGACATAGTATGATGGGTTACCGCGACCCACCTCCAACATACGGATACTAGAATGAGATCCCGCAATCACAGGTGGAGCACTGGACCGAGCCTTGCATGAGACGGATGACCTCAGGAAGAAAATTGCTGTGGATGAGAAGAAAAAGAGAAGAAGATAGGAGACAAGCTTTTTCGAAAATTTAAAAAATTGACCAGGGTGGTGAAAAAGTTTATGAAAGATTGAAGAGATGATGGTGAAAGATGTTAAAGTTGTATGTGTCAATTTAATCTCTGTGTATTGTGTAATATGTTTAATAAGGATAGGACTATATATATATCAAGTACATGATATATATATATATAAAATGTTGTAAAAACAATATATATATATATATATATATATATATATTGTGAAATAAATAAAACTTGTGTTTTAAGAAGAGAATCTGTTAAAATTTCAGATTAAAATAAAATAAGAAAAAGAAAAGAATATGTCACATCAAAACAACAATGTTGAAGCTTCCCGAAAGGAAGCTGAGAAAAGAAAATAAAAAGGGAAAAACCCCGAGAAAGAACAAGAAGAAAATATTCCTGATAAATATATGAATCAAATACAACAAATGATCAAAGATGCCGTTAGGGCTTAATCAGAAGCAAGATCACAATCTAAGCAATCCAAACATTCCTAATCTGTTGAACCCTCTCATAAGTCCATTAAATCTTGACCAAAACCATCCCATGTGGACGAAAGTGTTCATGGGTCTAATAATGATGATGGTGTTAGAAGGTGTTCATGGAGGAAAGTGTTCAAAGATGCCGTTAGGCTTAATCAGAAGCAAGATCACAATCTAAGCAATCCAAACATTACCAATCTGTTGAACCCTCTCATAAGTCCGTTAAATCTCGACCAAAACCATCCCATGTGGAGGAAAGTGTTCATGAGTCTAATAATGATGATGGTGTTAGAAGGGAATTTAAAAAACTTAAGATTGGTGGTTGTTCGTTTAAAGACTTTAAGTATTTTGGTCCTAAAGAATTTTATGGAGATAAAGAAGCTATCACGACTGTACGATGGCTCGAAGAAATGAAGTCGATAGTAATCATAAGCATGTGTTCTGATCAGGAGAAGATTCAATACTCAGCTCAAATGTTCAAAGGCGAAGTGTTGGAGTGGTGGAACACAATGATAATGCTCAAGGGTCGACAAACGTTGTATAATCTTTCGTGGAATGAATTCAAGGAAATGTTAATGGAAATGTTATGTCCGATACACGAGATCGACCAAATTCAAACTATATTTCTAAATCATAAGGTCGTAGGAACAAACCTTCGCGAGTACAATACCAAGTTCTATAAATACTGTCACCTGGTTCCCCAGTTGGTTACACCTGAATCCAGTAAAGTTACACATTATATATATGGGGATTACCACGAGAAATTCGCGATATGGTGAGATCTCACTTACCACAAACCGCTGACTCCGCCATGGAATTGGCTGGTTATTTGATGGGCGGTATGATCCGCAGCAAGGAGGAAGACAAGAAGGTTGTAACAACATACGACTCACGGAAAGGAAGAAACACATGTTTCAAGGGTAAAAGTGTTGATCAACGTAAGTTTAGTTTCAACCCAACATTCCACAATGTAAAAATTATAGGAAACACTATAGGGGCCGATGCCACTTCACTCCCTCTTCTATGGCAAATGTCTGTGAATCGTGTCATAGACCAGGCCACTCTACGACCGATTGCTGGAAGAAGAAGTTGACTTGTTACAATTGTAAGGAAATGAGACATCTAAGCTTTTAATGCCCCAAGAACAAACCCGCGACTGGTGGTGAGGGTGGAAGTGGTCAGAAGAATGAACCCAAGAAAGGCAACGCAAGAGTCTTTGTTCTTGACACCAAGAAAGCAGCCGACATGCCGGAAACCGTCCCCAGTACGTTCCTAGTCAACGATGCTTATGATAGAGTTTTGTTTGATTCGGGTACCAATTCAAGTTTTATAGTATATAACTTCTATAGTCTATTAAACGAACCTTTGACAAAACTTAATAAAACTCTAAACGTCGAGACCGCTAGTGGCGAAATTGATAAAATCTCCGAAGCTCTAGAAAACGGAAAAATCTTATTAGCTAGTTATGTTCTACCTATTCAATTATTGCCTATGACTCTTGTTGGTTTTTATATTGTACTGGGTATGGATTGGTTATCTGACAATCATGCTTGTATCCTTTGCAATAGCAAAACTGTCGAACTTCGAGCCCCTAATAAACAAACCATTCGAATTGAAGGGGATAAAGACGTTGGCCAAGTTAGCCTAATCTCCATGATAAGGGCTAATGGATGTTTAAATCAAGGATGCTTAGCATTCATGGCTTACGTCACCAAAGAATTTAAACCCAAAGAACTCAAAGATGTACCTATTGTTTCCGAATATTCTGATGTTTTTCTTGATAAACTTCCTGAAATCCCTCCCGATTGTAAAGTAGAGTTTAGGATCAATCTCATTCCCAGTACTGCTCCGATCGCCAAAGCACCATATCGCTTAGCGCCAACCGAAATGAAAGAATTAAAGAAACAACTCGACGAGCTTCTCGAGAAAGGCTTCATACGACCAAGTTCATCACCATGGGGAGCGCCGATACTTTTCTTCAAGAATAAAGATGGATCTATGCGTATGTGTATCGATTATCGAGCGTTGAACAAAGTCACAATCGAAAACTGTTATACACTCCCTCAAATCTATGTTCTTTTTGACCAACTTCAAGGCGCAAGCTTCTTTTCCAAAATCGATCTTCGTTCCGTCTATCACCAACTTAAAGTTCAATCCGAAGATATCCCAAAAACCACATTCCAAACAAGGTATGGCCATTATGAGTTCACCGTTATGCCATTTGGACTTACTAATGCGCCAGCTGCATTCATGGACATGATGAGTCGAATCTGTAAGCCTTACTTGGATAAATTTGTTATCGTATTCATAGACGACACACTCATTTATTCTAAGTCAAAGGTTGATCATGAAATTCACCTTCAAACCTTACTTGAAATACTAAGGACCGAGAAACTGTACGCCAAATTCTCGAAATGCGAATTCTGGCTTCCCGAAGTACAATTCCTTGAACAAATCATCAACGTGAAAGGTATTCAAGTCGATTCCGCTAAGATTGAAGCTATCTCTAAGTGGGAAATTCCAAAGTCGCCAACCGAGATCCGAAATTTCTTAGGTTTGACCAGCTACTATCGAAGGTTCATTGAAAATTTCTCTCGTATAGCAGTTCCCCTAACTTCTTTGACTCGTAAAAATATCATGTGTGAATGGGCAGCAAAACAACAAGAGGCATTCGATATACTTAAATAAAAAGTCACCCAAGCACCTATACTGGCCTTGCCAGAAGCAACTGAGGATTTTGTATTCATTAGTGACGCGTCTCATTCCGGTTTGGGATGCTTAATAATGCAACGATTGCTTATGCCTTTCGTCAACTCAAAGTGCACGAAAAGAACTACAAAACTCATGATCTAGAGTTAGGTGCCATAATCTTTGCATTAAAGATATGGAGGCACTATCTTTATGGAGTAAGATTTATCGTGTATACTGATCACAAAAGTTTAAAACACATCTTCGAACAAAAAGAGCTTAACATGCACCGACGACGATGGATAGAAACTCTCAACGACTACGACTGCGAGATGGTTTATCATGAAGGCAAAGCCAACGTTGTGGCCGATGCCTTAAGTCGTAAGGAACATGAAAAGGAAAAAAGAGTCCGAGCGTTAAGGTTAGAACTTCAAATCGATCTCATTGAACAAATCAAACGGCACCATTGACTCGCTAGTAAAAGGTGATGATGGTATCCTTGGAATGAGAAACCGAATTTGGGTACCAATCGTTGGGGACTTATGTGAGAAAATTTTGAATGAAACTCATAAGTCCAAATACAGGATGCACCCCGGTAGTGACAAAATGTACCAAAATCTCAGATCGAACTACTGGTGGAATGGGATGAAAAAGGACATTGCTTTGCATGTGACGAAATGTTTAACTTATTTGAAAGTCAAGGCTGAACACCAAAAGCCTTTGGGATTGCTTCAACAACCCGAACTTCCCGTATGGAAGTGGGAATTAATAACCATGGATTTCATCACAAAACTCCCGATAACGACTCGACAACATAATGCTATATGGGATATCGAGGATCGATTAACAAATTCCGAACACTTCATACCTATCAATGAGTCGTACTCAATGGATAGACTAGCGCGAATCTATGTGAACAACATCGTTGCTTTACATGGAGTCCCGTTATCTATAATTTCTGATCGAGATAGTCGTTTCAGTCTCACTTCTGGAATAGCTTCTAACAAGAGTTAGGCACCAAGCTAAACATTAGCACCGCCTATCATCCACAAACCGATGGGCAAAGCGAAAGGACGATTCAAATGTTGGAAGATATTCTCCACGCTTTTGTGATAAACCTAGGTGGAAGTTGGGTGACCACTTACCCCTAATGGAATTCTCATATAACAATAGTTATCACACAACTATTTAAGCCGCACCATTCGAGGCGTTATATGGTCAAAAATGTAGGACGCCCGTGTGCTGGTCTGAAGCTGGAGACAATCAATTATTTGGACCCGAAATTATCCAAGAAACCACCGACAAAGTTCCCCAAATCTGTGAACGACTTAAGACGGCACGTGACCGCCAAAAGAGTTACGCCAACGTCCGTCGTAAGCCGTTAGAATTTAATGTTGGTGACAAAGTTCTATTAAAATTCTCGCCATGGAAGGGTGTAGTTCGCTTCGGCAAGAAAGGAAAGTTAAGTCCTCGATTCGTTGGACCCTTCGAGGTAATTGAACAAATTGGTACTGTTGCATACCGTTTGTTACTGCCCAAGGAAATGCAAGAAATACACGACATGTTCCATGTTTCAAATCTGCGAAAATGTTTAGCCGATGAATCTTTATCAATGCCTTTAAAAGACGTTGAAATAAATGAAAACATAAAACTCGTAGAACGTCCAATTCAAATTGAAGATTCGAAAACAAAGAAATTGAAAAGAAGAACTTTAAAAATCGTGAAAGTAAAGTGGGACTCATGAAGAGGCCGCGAATACACTTGGGAACTCGAATCTGAAATGAAGAAGAAATACCCCCACTTAATCTAATAAAGCAATCTCAAGGACGAGATTTATTTCAAGGTGGGAAGGATGTAACATCACGATAAATTTCAAGTTAAAAATGTCAAGTTTCCAAAGTCAAGGGACCAAATATGCCAAAATTCAAAAACTCCATGGTTGAAAATAAAAATCCTGGTTCTTTGGCCCATCGCTATACGCGACGGCCTTAAAATCAAGGTCATCGCGTATTGCGATGACCTATCTGACAGAATGTGACACGTGTGCCACGTGACAAACGGTGGCACTATGTATCGCTACGTGGCAGAACGATCGCCACGTGTCGACACGTCTTAACACATGGCACAACGCCTGCCACGTGGCACCACGTGGCAGGTCAAGTGGGTGACTGTGACAAGCTACGTCGCGATACGCAACGGGTGACCAAGGAAGCCATCGCATATCGCGACGGGCTCCTGGTTTTGCCTATAAATAGCAACCATGTCCGTCTTACATTTTAACACCAAAACACACATACATTTCTCTCACTAACATCTCTCTAGAACCCTTAAACCATACCCTCGATCCACCTCAAAGTTCGTGCCCCGATTCCTTGATATCCGAGCCCATACCTCGTTATTTCTGCCATCTCCCGATAACGTACCAAAGAAGAAGGTGTTGGTGCGTCTCGATAAGCGTGCCAAAGTGGAGTGTTGATCGAGAAGTGTTGAAAAAGAAAGAGACGTCATAGTGTTGTTCGATTGTCTAGGATTTAGCATGCTAAGTAAAGGTAGGCATAATGCCCAAATAAAATAATAAAGGAAAGATATTTTTAAACTAATGGTTTAAAAAGAAAAGAAATTACTTTTTAACTAAAGGTTTTAAAGTAAAGGAAATCGAGGTGACGATTATAAACAAGACTAAAGGTCTTAAGCCGGATTATATATCCGACTAACAAAAGGTTATACTCGTACTATAGGTGCGAGATAGCAACGGGAAATACCCTCGGGCGGTGTTTGAAGCCGAACCAAATTGAAAAGGTGAATACGCCCCAAACTTTTCAACTTATTTTGAAACGAGTCAAACATGTTATATGAAAAGGTTTACATGAGACTACGTGTCTCTAAAACATTTATAAACAAGAGTAAAAACACTAGCCTTCAGGCTATAGTATACGTTTGTCTGGATCCTTACATATGTGGTAAAAGCGGTGGACACATCGCACCACACTTGGTTATAGTACGCTCGCCAGCGGGGAGTAATGACCATGTGTATAATCGTACCTAAGTAATGTCGAACGCTGCGGTGTTTGCTGAGGTGCTATGAGTAGAGACTTGAGTTTATAAATTGTATTATTTTAACTTGATTATTCATAAGCCATGATAGGCCGGACCTAAGTTATGCCTCGAGGGGTAATCAAGCAAAGAAAAATATTTTAGCATCAGCATATTCACCAGCATTCGTTGCTGACGTATTTTGTAACATTTTGCAGGTAATCAAGACTAGGGCTTGTGAAGACGAAATGCTCGAGAATCCGATGGCTCGGATATTTTGTTAAACTTAAATATTAATGAATTGTGGTTTTGTAAAACTATAAACAAGTAACTTAAATGAGACTTTTGTCTCATCTTTTGTAATGTAAAGACTTACAACTTAAATCCACATGTTTTCAAGAATTCCGCTATTAAACTGTAACTCTGATTTATTTACAAATGTGGTACCAACTTTTGGCGCACTCCTAGGACTTAGATGGGGTGGTGCATACAGTTCTTCTTCCTTAACAACTCCAGAATTACCCGTAGATGATTCCCCTGTTCCTCTTTACTTTTTTTAAGTATATCAAAATGTCATCAATGAATACTGTTACGAACCTGTCAAGATAAGGTTTACAGACACGGTTCGTGAGATCCATAAATACTGCTGGTGCGTTGGTTAACCTGAAAGGCATAACTAGGAATTCAAGATAACTATACCGAGTTCGAAAGGCGGCGTTTGAAATATCTTCCTCCTGAATTTTTTACCTAGTGATAACCGCATCTAAGATCTATGTTTGAAAAGTATTTTGCTCAATGAAGCTGGTCAAACAATTCGTCAATTTGGGGAAGGGATGTCCATTCTTATTGGTTACTTTGTTCAATTCCCAATAATTAACGCACATTCGAAAACTTCCATCCTTCTTTTTCACAATTAAAACCGATGCTCCCCAAGGTGAATAACTAGCTCGTATAAAACCCCATCCAATAATTCTTGTTATTGATTGGATAGTCGTTGCACTACAGAAGGTGCAAGTCAGTAAGGTGCCTTAGCAATGGGAGCTGCTCCTAGTATTAGGTCAATACGGAATTCAACTTTTCGGGTCGGTGGTAAACCATGTAATTCATCGGGAAACACATTTGAATATTCTCGTACCACTGGGATGTCTTCCAAAAGATTTTCATGGGGTTTCTTAATTGTTACACTTGTTAAATACGCCATACAACCTTGGCGCAAGTATCTTAGTACTTTAAGAGGATATACGAGAGGCAATATAGTACCAGATTTCACTCCTTGTACAGTGATGGTTGGGGAATTCTAACAGTTTTGTCCTTACAAATGAATTTTTACTTATACTTAGTTAGCCATTCCATACCGACTATCACATCAAAACTTTCTAATTCTACTCAGAGAAAGTAGATAAGGAAGGAATGGTCGCTTAGGATATAAGGGCAGTCTCGAATTATTTGGTTACTAATTATAAAGTTACCGTTAGTGAGTTCTATAGTGTAAGGATCTATTAGTTCACTAACCAGCATATTTCCCAAAGCTAAAAGGTTAACAAATACGAAATTTCTGTCGACACCTGAATCAAACAAAATAGAAGTTACTAATTAGAAACTAAGAATGTACATGTTACTACATAGGGATCCTGTCGCGCTTCGCTCGATTCATTTACGAAAGTGCATCCCCTAGATGGATTAGAAGTTGATGTTTGCCGTTGGTTTTGTCTTCTTACTGCACTGGCGTTAAATTTGGGGCAGTATCTTCTAAGGTGTTCCGTACTACCACATTATAACATTTACGGAGGTTCATTGTAGGTGGGGTTGGGTTGTTTGAGTTTGTCGGTTTGGAGTATCCATTATAGTTCTACAATTTTGGGTATAATGCCCAATATTTCACCATCTATGACATACGACCATTCGACATTCATCTGTATGATGCAGATCACATTTTCTCATTTCGGCAACGAACCTTTGTACGTATATTATTTCATGTCGGAACTGGTCATAGAAAAATTCTGAGTTGCAGGATGGATTCGTTTATTATGAGGTTTCACTTGTGCTTTAGAGTTATAATTAGTTTGTTTTAGACCAGACGATTCACCTGGTACTCGTAATATACCGTTTTTTTAAGATCGAAAGTAACAACACCAGCTTGCGAGACGGAACTTTCCAAGGTTGAGTGGGATATATAATTAACTATACTCCTCACTATTGGGGTTTATCCCCAAAAATAAAGTTCAATGCGCTTAGATTCTGGGATAACTGACCACGGTTCTAGAAGAACCAATTCGTTGAAACGGTTTGTGTAACTTAAATGATCAGCGCCTCTCATTTCCAAATACCAGAATTCGTGTTCCAAACATTGGATTTCATTTCTTGGGAAATAATGTTCTAATGTGAGGGTTTTAAGTTCAACCCATGTCATACTGTTAATCGCTTCTTGTCCCCGAGTTTGTACAACCATATTTCACCACTTTAAGGCATGATCAACAAACATGCTAGTAGCGTACTAAACTATATAGTCTGGTGGAAAACTATATATGTCACACCCGGCCCTAAACGGCGGAAACAGCCGGGCGTGCGCGCGTGGGGATTGATAATCAAGCACGGGTCATTGCAAACATTCAAATAAATTTCCCATTTCTCATGAAATGTCTAGTACAAAATACATTACATTGTTTAGAAGAACATATAAAAACATCCAAATATGAAAAACGTTGAAGATTTCCGCGCCATATCCCCTTACACGGCGGGAACAACCACGCGTGTGGAAGGGATAGAACTAAAATCTTCCAAAAACCATTTTTATAGCTGTTCTGCGTGAAGTGCTCTACGTGTGACCCCTTGCGCTACTTAATTACCACCTGAAAGACACGTAAAAATATTTGAATCAGTATAAACTGAGTGAGTTCACAAGTTTCGGTGACTTGATAAATCGTATTGCATCATATTCTTGATAAAACCACATTGAAACATAGTTCTGATAACATCATTAAAACATATTCTTGATAAAACCGTCCCGCAGGTTTCGCGCGGACATTTCTGAAAACTATGTGCTCGTCCATGCAAAGTGGCGCGGCCACTACGAGCGAATTTAACCAGTAGTACTACCCCATGACCATACTAGGCGCTCGTCTATGCAAAGAGGTGCTACCCCTACGAGCGGGTTGATCAAACCAGTAGTCCCTACCCTTAGAGTTTCATTGATAAAGTGATCACTTTCTCGTTCTAGCGCACTCACATTGATAACCAAGATAGACACTATGAACAGATAATCGTTTGCATTGCTTGTAAATATACCATGATTAAACATAATTTAAACACGTGTCCCTCGCCCCAAAAACAGTTTAAAAACAGTGAAAATAGGGGCTGTGAGACTCACCTGTGATTCTTGTTAAGTGATGGTTTAGAGAGATTAAACGAGATTCGGGTTTCTTGGTGTTAGCCTCGAAATTGGAAGTCTAGAATATGTTTAAATAACAAGAAATATGTGTATTAAGACCAAGTAATCGAAGAATATAAGGGCTGGTCAGAAAAGTAAATCTCAAGACTAAAGTTTCGGCTTACCTAGCGATGGAACTGGATGCTTGGGAGATGGTTAGTGCAGAATTATAGGTTTAAGAGAGGAGTTTGGAGTGTGTTTTTCTTGTGGTTGTGATATTTTTATTCAAGAATTGATATTTATAGGCAAATTCAAGGGAACACAATCCCTTGATTTAGGGGATTGAGATCTTATCATATTGGGTGTAGTGATGACAGGGTATGGGGTTTATTATTATTTATTTAGGGATGGGGGGGTGATGGTCCTAGGGAGTGGTTATGAAGATTCTGATTGATTTGACAGTACATGCAGGACTGTGGTTGGTGAGAGTAGGTGCGGCTGACAGTTGACATTTCGTGTTACAGTACTGTTCCTGGTACTGTTGTCAGTGTGCTGTCAAAAGGTAAAAATCTCTGAAACACGCAACTGGTTCTTTCTGGGCGGGGGTAATCCCCTTTCATCTGAAGAATAGACTAAGTGTTTTGTGCACGTAACCTTGCGCGTATAGCCTTCTGCGTGTAGGCCATTTCTTTGAACGTTGTGGGTTCGGCGGCACCAGTTGGTCTTCGCGCAAGCGTCCTTGTAACGAATCCTGCGCGTATCACTGCGCAGGCGTCCTTATAAGGAATCCTGTGGGTCCATCTGGCTCTGCTGGAACCAGCGTTCTCAGAGTTTATTAACAGGGTGAACTTTTGGATTTAAGCGAAAAGGTGGTTGGTTTCTGTGCAGACGTTCATAGCGTAAAGGGTTTAGTTTTAAGGTGTCCCGCGGGGATTCTTCCCGCAGGTGTCGCACATAACTCCTTTTTATTTGATGCGGGTAGGTGCGTAACCTTCTCGTAGTCAGGGACGTTGAGTTTCATTTGTAGATTCTCCATGAGGTCTTGGTATTTCAACATAGTGATCAGTTATGTTGAAGTCAATTCCATCTTGGAGCTTCAAACAAACTAGCTCTCAATGTTCCCGCCATGCGGGGAGGTTAGTTCCCTTTTTCCGCGCGCGCATAAATGATTTGGGTCTTAATTAGGAAATTAGGATATTGTTTGAACATAGTTTTACTTATTGGTCATTGAAGAGGTATGTAACCCATTAGACAGAAACGACATAAAATTAAGTTGTCATGAAAACACAACAAAAACCTGTGCGCGTGGCGCATATAATATATGCCCGCGCTGATCATAACATGGCGCGCATAATATTCACAATCACCTAATAATTAGGTTGATTACTTGGTTTATGGGATTGGGAAATTACCGGGTGTCACATTCTCCCCCTGTTAGGAGAATTTCGTCCCGAAATTAGGAGGTGTCGCGGGTAGGAGCTATCCTTTGGAAGAGGTATGGGTACTTTTTGCGCATTTGGTCTTCTCTTTCCCAAGTGAATTCAGGTCCACGCTTTGAGTCCCATTGAACCTTTACTAACTTGATTCGGCTTCTTCGCAACTTTTGTTCTTTCCAATCGGTTACTGCTATAGGCTCTTCCATGAAGTGTAGTTGTTTGTCGATATGAATCTCGTCCAATGGTAAAATTAACGTTTCATCAGATAAGCACTTCTTGAGGTTGGACACATGAAACGTGTCGTGAACTCCACTAAGTTTGGCGGGTAAATGGAGTTTATAAGCAACTGGACCGATCCTTTCCAGGATCTCAAATGGTCCGATGTATCGCGGATTTAACTTTCCTCGCTTGCCGAAACGGGGGACTCCTTTCCATGGAGAGACTTTCAAAAGTACTTTATCCCCTACTTGAAATTCCAACGGTTTTCTTCTCACATCTGCATAGCTTTTCTGTCTGTCGCGCGCTGCCTTAAGGCGATCCCGTATCTGGAAAACTTTGTCCGTCGTTTCTTGGATCAATTCTGGACCAGTCATTTGCTTATCACCCACTTCAGCCCAACACAGCGGGGACCTACACTTGCGCCCATACAAGGCTTCAAATGGCGCAGCCTTGAGGCTTGTGTGGTAACTGTTATTGTATGAAAATTCAACCAATGGGAGATGAGTATTCCAGCTACCTCCGAAATCGATTGCGCATGCGCGCAACATATCTTCTAATGTTTGAATGGTTCGCTCGCTTTGTCCATCTGTTTGGGGATGATAAGCCGTACTCATGTCAAGACGGGTACCTAAAGCCCCTTGTAACGATCTCCAAAACCTTGAGGTGAACCGACTATCTCTATTAGAAATGATGGATACCGGAACTCCGTGTTTTGAAACTACTTCTCGAATATACAATCGGGCTAACTTTTCCATCTTATCGGTTTCCTTGATCGGCAGAAAGTGTGCTGACTTAGTTAGTCGGTCTACAATAACCCAAATCGTGTTGCAACCCCCAGGTGTCCTTGGCAGTTTGTTAATGAAGTCCATGGAGATTTGTTCCCACTTCCACATGGGAATTTCTGGCTGTTGAAGCAACCCCGACGGTTTCTGGTATTCAGCCTTCACCTTCGAACACGTCAGGCATTTACTGACATACGTCGCGATGTCGCCCTTAAGATTGGGCCACCAATACAGCGCTTTAACATCTTGGTACATCTTGTCTGCGCCAGGATGTACGGAATATCGCGTTTTGTGAGCTTCGTTTAACACTTGCTCGCGCAATCCTTCCTTGAGAGGGACCCATATGCGGTTAGCAAAATATCGAGTGTCGTTCTCTTTGAGCTCTAAATTCTTAATCATACCCCCAAGGGATTCGTTCTTGACAAACTCTGGTTTCAAGGCTTCTTGTTGAGCTTCTCGGATGCGGGTAGTGAGATCTGCGCGAATGGTCAATCTTAGAGCCTTAACTCGTAGCGTCTTTGCTCGTTCTTTCCTACTTAAAGCGTCTGCTACCACATTCGCCTTTCCAGGATGATACTTTATTTCACAATCATAATCATTCAATAATTCTACCCATCTTCGTTGCCTAATGTTTAAATCCTTTTGATCAAATATATGTTGAAGGCTCTTGTGATCCGTAAAAATTAAACACTTTGTACCATAAAGATAATGGCGCCAAATCTTTAGCGCGAAAACAACTGCTCCAAGTTCCAGATCATGCGTTGTATAGTTCCTTTCATTGACCTTGAGTTGACGAGAGGCATACGCTAAGACTTTGTTTCTCTGCATAAGGACACATCCGAGCCCTTGATGTGAAGCGTCGCAGTAGACGACGAGGTCGTCCGTCCCCTCGGGCAGAGACAAAACTGGCGCACTACATAACTTTTGCTTTAACATTTGAAACGCTGCTTCCTGGTTTTCGCCCCAATCAAACTTCTTATCTTTCTGTGTTAGCGCAGTCAGAGGTAAAGCTATCTTGGAGAAGTTATCAATGAAACGTCGATAGTAGCCAGCTAGTCCTAGGAATTGCCTCACCTCAGTTGGTGTTTTTGGCGCTTTCCAATTCTCGATGGCTTTGACCTTGGAAGGATTGACGTGTATTCCTTTCTCGTTTACAACATGACCGAGAAAGTGAACCTCTCTAATCCAAAACTCACATTTAGAAAACTTTGCATACAACTTTTCTTTCTTCAGCATTTCCAAAATTAATCTCAGATGTTGTTCATGCTCAGCTCTGGTTCGGGAGTAAACCAGAATATCATCTATAAACACAATCACAAACTTATCCAAGTATGGCTTGCACACACGGTTCATCAGATCCATGAATACAGCCGGCGCATTAGTTAGCCCGAAGGGCATCACTAAGAACTCATAATGGCCGTATCTAGTTCGGAAGGCTGTCTTCGGCACATCTTCCTCATGGACCTTAAGTTGGTGGTAACCTGACCGTAGATCTATCTTCGAATAATAACTGGATCCCTGCAACTGATCAAATAAGTCGTCAATCCTTGGTAAGGGGTACCGATTCTTGACTGTCAGCTTGTTCAGTTCCCTGTAGTCAATACACATTCTAAATGAACCATCCTTCTTCTTCACGAAAAGCACTGGAGCTCCCCAGGGTGAAAAGCTTGGGCGTATGAAACCCTTATCCAATAGTTCCTGCAACTGATTGGATAGCTCTTGCATCTCGGATGGAGCTAGTCGATAAGGTGTTCGAGCTACTGGTGCAGCTCCTGGAACCAAGTCTATTCGAAACTCGACTTGTCGCGGTGGCGGTAATCCGGGCATATCTTCAGGGAAAACTTCTGGAAATTCGCGCATCACTAGTAAGTCTTCAATCTTTCGTTCTCCTTTCTTCTCTACTACGTGCGCCAGGAAGGCGTAGCATCCTTTCCTCAGGCACTTGCGCGCCTTTAGACACGAAATGAGTTTTATCGCAACTCCACTTCTTTCCCCTTGAATTACTAAGGTTTCCCCGCTCAACAGTGGGATCCGAACCTGCTTCTCATGGCAAATAATTTCCGCGTGGTTCTCGACTAACCAATCCATGCCTACCACAATGTCAAAACTTCCCAAGTCTATTGGCAATAAGTTAATATTGAATCCGTGACCTCCCATGACCAATACACATTGCTCAGTCCTCTCGTTCGCGTGTATCTGCCTACCATTGGCTAGTTCTATAGTATAAGGCGTGTCTAGCCTACTGGTTGCTAAGCCTAGGGAGTTTTTAAACTCAGTGGATATGAAACTTAGGTCAGCGCCAGTATCAAATAAGACAGATGCAAAATGGTCGTTAAGTAGAAACGTACCGGTTACCACATTCGGTTCTTCTTTTGCTTCGCCCGAGCTGATCACAAAGGCTCTCCCGCGAGCTTGGTTTCTCTTTTGCGGGCAATCCCGACTGAAATGTCCTGGCTTCCCGCATGCGTAGCAGTTATCGTTTACTCCAGTTTCTTTGACATGGCAATTTATCGCCTTGTGCCCTGGTCTGCTACATTTGGCGCATACGATGCTTGCGCATTCACCCTCATGGTGATACTTGCATCTGCTGCACCATGGGCGAGGCCCATTGTACCCTCTTCGTGGTGGCTCCAAGGCTTGTATCGCGTAAGCCCTTACGCTCTCCTGTCTCTTGAATGGTGGTTGCTTGGAGTCGGACCATCTGTGGTGAGAGTTCCATTTTCTCTTGGGGTCAGAGGTTCGCTGCTCATTCCCGCGCGAGGTCAACATGCCCGCACGGACCGTATCTCTTGTAAGAGTGATGGCCCGCGCCACTGCATCATCAAAGGTTGGAGGCGCTGCGGCATTGAGCGGAACTCTGATAACATGGGGTAACCCAAAGATATACCTCTCGATCTTTTTCTCCTCCGTGTTTGCCATATCCGGCACCATCTGGCAAAGTTCGTTGAATCGGTTGTTGTAGGCATCGATATCAGCTCCTACCATGGCGTGGTTCCAAAATTCCTGCTGTAGACTCTGAATTTCGGCGCGAGAGCAGAACTTCTTCATCATCATATCCTTTAGCTCCTCCCAGGTCTTGTGGAGAGCAACTTCTCGTCCCAATGTTTTCGTTTGAAGCTTCCACCAAGACGAGGCCGCTTCTTGGAACATGCAGGTCGCGTAAAGGACCTTTTGACTTTCACTACACCCGCTAATGGAGAGAACTGTCTCCATTTTGTCGATCCAGTTGTAGAGCCCAATGGCCCCTTCGGTGCCCTTGAATGGCCAAGGCTTACAGGCCATAAATGTCTTATAGGAGCATCCTTTGTCCAAAGCTCCTGATTCGGGTTCTGGGGTTTCGGTCTCTTGACGGCCCTGACTGGATTCGGCCTTGCTGGCCTCATGCGTTGCGATCGCCTGTGCGATTATTTCTGCGAGTTCTTCGGGTGTCATGGTAATTCCTTTGGCTCTGGTTGGAGGCATTCTCGTTTTTCTTGAAAGAGTGAAAATATATCAAACTTAGCGCATGTACCCTGAGCACATAATGTTTTTATCCTTGGTGTTCACTAGACATTGTGTGACCCGTGTTCCTAAGTGTGTGTGATTTTTCTTTCGAAAATATTTTCTTTGAAAAAAAAATATTTCATGCGATTCCCCTACGGTTATAGTCTAGGTTAAAACTTCTTTCCTAGTTCGCTATAACCAGTGCTCTGATACCAATCTGTCACACCCGGCCCTAAACGGCGGAAACAGCCGGGCGTGCGCGCGTGGGGATTGATAATCAAGCACGGGTCATTGCAAACAGTCAAATAAATTTCCCATTTCTCATGAAATGTCTAGTACAAAATACATTACATTGTTTAGAAGAACATATAAAAACATCCAAATATGAAAAACGTTGAAGATTTCCGCGCCATATCCCCTTACACGGTGGGAACAACCACGCGTGTGGAAGGGATAGAACTAAAATCTTCCAAAAACCATTTTTATAGCTGTTCTGCGTGAAGTGCTCTACGTGTGACCCCTTGCGCTACTTAATTACCACCTGAAAGACACGTAAAAATATTTGAATCAGTATAAACTGAGTGAGTTCACAAGTTTTGGTGACTTGATAAATCGTATTGCATCATATTCTTGATAAAACCATATTGAAACATAGTTCTGATAACATCATTAAAACATATTCTTGATAAAACCGTCCCGCAGGTTTCGCGCGGACATTTCTGAAAACTATGTGCTCGTCCATGCAAAGTGGCGCGGCCACTACGAGCGAATTTAACCAGTAGTACTACTACCCCATGACCATACTAGGCGCTCGTCTATGCAAAGAGGTGCTACCCCTACGAGCGGGTTGATCAAACCAGTAGTCCCTACCCTTAGAGTTTCATTGATAAAGTGATCACTTTCTCGTTCTAGCGCACTCACATTGATAACCAAGATAGACACTATGAACAGATAATCGTTTGCATTGCTTGTAAATATACCATGATTAAACATAATTTAAACACGTGTCCCTCGCCCCGAAAACAGTTTAAAAACAGTGAAAATAGGGGCTGTGAGACTCACATGTGATTCTTGTTAAGTGATGGTTTAGAGAGATTAAACGAGATTCGGGTTTCTTGGTGTTAGCCTCGAAATTGGAAGTCTAGAATATGTTTAAATAACAAGAAATATGTGTATTAAGACCAAGTAATCGAAGAATATAAGGGCTGGTCAGAAAAGTAAATCTCAAGACTAAAGTTTCGGCTTACCTAGCGATGGAACTGGATGCTTGGGAGATGGTTAGTGCAGAATTATAGGTTTAAGAGAGGAGTTTGGAGTGTGTTTTTCTTGTGGTTGTGATATTTTTATTCAAGAATTGATATTTATAGGCAAATTCAAGGGAACACAATCCCTTGATTTAGGGGATTGAGATCTTATCATATTGGGTGTAGTGATGACAGGGTATGGGGTTTATTATTATTTATTTAGGGATGGGGGGGTGATGGTCCTAGGGAGTGGTTATGAAGATTCTGATTGATTTGACAGTACATGCAGGACTGTGGTTGGTGAGAGTAGGTGCGGCTGACAGTTGACATTTCGTGTTACAGTACTGTTCCTGGTACTGTTGTCAGTGTGCTGTCAAAAGGTAAAAATCTCTGAAACACGCAACTGGTTCTTTCTGGGCGGGGGTAATCCCCTTTCATCTGAAGAATAGACTAAGTGTTTTGTGCGCGTAACCTTGCGCGTATAGCCTTCTGCGTGTAGGCCATTTCTTTGAACGTTGTGGGTTCGGCGGCTCCAGTTGGTCTTCGCGCAAGCGTCCTTGTAACGAATCCTGCGCGTATCACTGCGCAGGCGTCCTTATAAGGAATCCTGTGGGTCCATCTGGCTCTGCTGGAACCAGCGTTCTCAGAGTTTATTAACAGGGTGAACTTTTGGATTTAAGCGAAAAGGTGGTTGGTTTCTGTGCAGACGTTCATGCGTAAAGGGTTTAGTTTTAAGGTGTCCCGCGGGGATTCTTCCCGCAGGTGTCGCACATAACTCCTTTTTATTTGATGCGGGTAGGTGCGTAACCTTCTCGTAGTCAGGGACGTTGAGTTTCATTTGTAGATTCTCCATGAGGTCTTGGTATTTCAACATAGTGATCAGTTATGTTGAAGTCAATTCCATCTTGGAGCTTCAAACAAACTAGCTCTCAATGTTCCCGCCATGCGGGGAGGTTAGTTCCCTTTTTCCGCGCGCGCATAAATGATTTGGGTCTTAATTAGGAAATTAGGATATTGTTTGAACATAGTTTTACTTATTGGTCATTGAAGAGGTATGCAACCCATTAGACAGAAACGACATAAAATTAAGTTGTCATGAAAACACAACAAAAACCTGTGCGCGTGGCGCATATAATATATGCCCGCGCTGATCATAACATGGCGCGCATAATATTCACAATCACCTAATAATTAGGTTGATTACTTGGTTTATGGGATTGGGAAATTACCGGGTGTCACAATATAGTCTGGTGGAAAGTTGATGATGCTAATTATGGACTCAGTCTTTTCAATTCATTTTATCAATCCGTTAAGTTCCTCTGTAAAACTGAAATTTATTGGTCTACGCGACATAAACTGCTCATACGAACATTCCCGATGCTGGGAATTTGCGTTACCAGAAATGTTGGTATTCGGTGGGGGGAGTTATATTCGTGAAATTATTAGTAGTTAACGGGGAATTAGTATTCGTAGCTCTATTAGTATTCGGCGGAGGTGTAGTATTAGTGGCCGTATTGGTGCTCGACAGTTGGTTAATAGTTGTATTTGCACGTACACCAGCAGTGACTTCCGCTACTATAATTGGAATCACTTGTAATTGTCAGGCAATCATTTCGGCCACTTCCGCCTCAGATATAGGGTTAGCTTTCTTCGGGGCCATTTTATAACAATAATCGATTATATAGTAATTATTACCACTTCCAACATAGCAAGCAAATTACCAAGAAAATCATAATCATATACACAAAACTATTCCAAAGAACACATTTGTATTACACATAACTGTTACTGTACGTATGTATCCAAAGTCAGGACATAGGCTTAACCTGGTATAGGCCAATTCTTAAATATGTGTACTATAATTTATCACTATGTAACACAGAGACTTAGCCTGGAAAGGGTCAGTGCTTGTAATAATAGTAGATCAAAAAAATCCTCCATGTCATCACAACATGCTACTACCAGTGCTGCATGGGGTATCAAAAGACTATGTACAACAAACCATACTACTTATGTTTCTATCTATCCATATGTATATAATACAACAACCACACACAAAAAGCCACTAAGGCTGCAATAAATGCGTTACAACCCCATAACTGGGTTGTCACCCTATCCAAAAACCACCGAGAATAAGCATCCAATCACTGTAAGTTCATATGACTTGTTGTATATCCAACATACAGTCATATAGCTCACATCTTCCCTGGATGTTGGTGGCTATAGCTATATAGTGTTGGTATTTGATCAACTGCAATATCTCAAGCTCTCGACATCTCTCTACACAAAGGTTAGTATAAAGATAAAACTTCTCAATAACATTAATTATAATAGATTAGAATATTAATTACAGTTTTATGCATACACGTATTCATACACATTATACAATTATTCATATATATATATATAATTAACGTCATATTCTTTATACACGTATTTTGCCATTTTTACCTATTCAGTGTTCAACGACTTCTTCCCAAATTCCCTCGTAAGAGCAAGTCTCTCATTACATTCCAGACCATAATAACTCACTTGTTCATTTGATTTCATCCCAAGAATCATCAGTATGTATTATTATATATTATTTATTGTCAAAGCTAATCGAGCCTTATGTTATATTAGGTATCCTATGGACATCCTAATTCTTTATAACCAATAGCTCTGATCCCAACTTCTTTCACACCCCGACTAGGCAAATGTGGAAGCGTAATACGAGAATGTAACAGACACCTCTGGTATCAACCATATTGTTTATAATAAAATTTAACAAACTAATTTACATCATATGACATTGTTTTGAACTATGTTTACAAACTAAATGAAATGCACATAACCGGTTTTTCAGGTTGTTTATTCTTTAATAGTATATTTGTGTCTATCTACACAGTGTTGGCCTCAAAGTCTAGCGCATATGCATGTTATTCCAACTTTGGTTCACTTGAAAAGCATGTTAAAACAAGTCAACTACGAATAGTTGGTAAATTTCACAAGTTTAATCAAAACTAGTATACAGAATCATAATATTAATGTTTTGTATGTATGTGATGCAATTATACTAAGCCACGAGTGAAACCTGGACTAGTTTTTTATTACGTGGCCTCCATGCCTACGCACTTCTCGTGGCCACATTGGCCCTTTTGGCCCCCAAACAAGTACTATGTATAACACCACATAGCATGTTACAAAAGGTTTGCATGGTCATGTGCAATTGTAAAACATGTACCGGCATATCCCACTATCCCTATCAATTGGTTTTGTCAAACCAATAGTACTATTCACGTATATGTGGTTCCGCTATTAAAAAATCGATTAAAAGGGAATCCGGAAACCGTATATATGGTTCTCCAATGGATCCTAAATTACATGTTTGATCTTACAATACCATTTTGAGTCCCCCGAAAAATTTCATAATCTTTCAAGCAGTTTAGCTATTTTTCCAAATTAATTACCAATAAACGGCAATAAAATCGCCAAATATTCTTTGTTTATCGAACAATTACCAAATTTGGGCAGGGACTCATTCGTATAATCCATTATGTCCCTCTAATTCTCATGTTCTAAAATCAAACACATCATAATCGAGACACAAACATCCCCTGAACGAGTATTCGGTTAGAACCTTTGTAGTTTCGGGGTGTTTAGGTCGTTTTATTGCCTCTTCGGGTTCTTGGTTCTTAAGTTAGTACATATACAGGTCATATAACACAATACCAAGAATTCAAATAAATCACCAAGCCTTGTAAATCAGGATTTCGGCTAGGGTTTGAAATCGAGTTTTCAAACCGTAAAAACGTGATATAAACGTTCTAATCCGTGTTTGGCCAAAAAAACTATATGTTTCTGATTTGTAACCATGTTTAGGATCAAAACACGGTTTTGGATCATTTTAAAGCTTTTAGGTTGGTTAAACATCATTTTTACTAATCAAAACATAAGTTTCCATGCTTAAACAATATTAATCTAGTTTGAAACTAATTAAAACATGATGTTTACCTTAGGGTTTTGAAAGAGCGTGAAGAAGATCAGTTGTCCAGAAGTTTTTAAAGGTTGTGGTGTGAAATTAAACATGCAAACAACTTAAATATGAAGAAAAAAAAAATGGGGGAGGACCCCTCTATTGCGGCCGCCACATGTGGGTTCCTCGTGGGCCACTAATTTGGCCAATTTTGTCTCATTTTAAGTGCCAAATGTGAAATCCCGTGTCCAAATTTAGTCGGGTTCGGTTTTTGTTGCGAAAAATAATTCGAGTGTGACAAACAGTGAAAAAACGAGTCTTTTTCAGCCATTTTTTGTGAATTAAGAAAACCATACCGACTCGTTATAAAAATCCAAAATGTTTTCACGAATTGTTTAAATATCATATATAACTTTTTTCGGCTTGCCTGATGATACAATGCTAGTTTTTGTTCATACGATCGGGTTTAAGTTCATAGCGTATTATTAAACGAAAATCTTTTCGTTTAAGTGGTTTTGTACATACCAGGGGTATAATATCAATATGTTAGTTTTTATAATACATATATCACTTGTATATGACCCCCCGGATATATCCGGGTCATAATCAGTATCATTCGGTTAATTATTTTCTCAATACGAAATAACCGGTTTACTGTTTACTCGTTACGTAGCAAATAAGGCGTACCTCGTATTGTCAAGAATGTCTCAATTATCTTAACTAAACCACACACATATAGGCAAGTCTACATATCTTATATGTAGTAAAGTATATGTAAGAACCAAGTATCGATCTGCGGACACACTTATAGATTTTTACTACTAAATCGGTGTATTTATTTTAACCGAAAGTGAAAATCATTTTGATTTTGGTTTCGGTTTTGGTAAATGAGTTTAAAGAAACGTGAATTAAAATTAAAAAACAATATTTTTGGGTTTTTATATTTTTAGATTGAAAAAAGATCAAAGATAAAAAGTGTAATATCTTGGTTAAAACTCCTCTTAACTTGGTTTAATAGTTGATTAGTAAGCATGTGATATGAGCTTCCTATGGTGATTAAATGTGAGAATAACATTGTTAGTCACGTTATTCCATGATAACTAAAGAAAGAGATAACTCTTACCCCTTTTTACTAAAGCATCATTTTGTGTATGTTTTTTTTTATAAAGATAAGTTAACTCACTTTAAAGTTGAGACAATCCCTTAAATTACTATGTGAATTGTCCTTCATATTTTAATAAGAATATTCTTTGTATTATACATAAATAATAGTTAATATTAGTTGAATTATAAAGAATTAACCTTGAATTAACAAGTATTAACCCACACAACTCTTGAACAATTATAGAACTCATGTAATAACCACTCAAGAGTTCTTTAGAATATGTTATGTTGCACACTCACTTAATGAGTAATTAACCGAATTTAGTGGATGAACATCAACACACCGTTTTCACAACAATTCAGATAATTCCCATTCTATAATGGTCAATCACTACTAGTATTCCATTTGGTCTACATTAATATTAGGATTCACGTTTTCCCCCAAACCAAGCCCTTACAAGAATTAGGGGTGTTTATCGGATCGGATAACGGGTTATTCGTTTATTCGGTTCGAATTGTTCAGATTTTAAAATTTCAGAAGCCTATCCGAAATCCGATCCGATCTGAATTGGGAACTATCCTATCTGATCCGAATTCATTCGGATCAGATTCGGATAATCCGAATTATCCGAAATGACCCGAATAAACTGTTTAACAAACATACAAATAATATTCGAACTACATAAACCTACAAACTGAAAAACCATGAATAATATAGTTCCCAAACAAAGTCTAAATCCATCACAATTCAAAAAATAAAAACAATACATTAACAAAGTCTAAATCCTAACATAATTAAGAAAACTAAAACATTGCAACACAAATGTTAAACTTCAAACCTAAAGCCTTTGTGTTCCCAAAAGCCCACCGCACATCAGCATGCTCCATTATCCTCAATACGGATGGCGGGTGGAAGTTAGTGGATAGCGTGCAGCGACGGACGGAGCTACGACGGTGGACGGGGCTACGACAGTGGACGGAGCTATGGCAGTGGACGGCTGAGAGGGCAGTGGCGGCTGAGAGGGCAGTGGGTGTAGTTGCTGCTAGGTCATATTTTGATATGAAATGTGTTATTGCTAGGTTTTGTTAATATTAGTGGGCTTTGGGCTGGGTTGGGCTGGGTTATAAAAAAACTAATAAAAATAAATGGTATTTTAATCGGATTATTCGGATATCCGAATAATCCGAACTATCCGAAAATTTTTAAAGTCCATATCCGAATCCGATCCGAAATATCCGAATAAGAATTTGGATCGGATTAATCGGGTTTCGGTTCAGATTTTGGATTTATTCGGATTTCTGTTTTCCTGAACACCCCTAACAAGAATGGCGATTTCTCGACTTATCATCAAGCTCGGAATCTTAGTGGCTCTTTTAAATATTCTTAAGTTATTGCCCAAACCCTCACAAGAGTGGCAGTTCCCCGGTTTATCGTCAATCTTGGTATTTGGGGATTTTAAGGATTCTTAATTTATAAACCAAGTCCTCACAAGAATAGCGATTTCTCGACTTATTATCAACTTCAGGGTCTTGGTGTCTATTTGAAGGTTCGCCAAGGCTTCACGAGACTAGCAATTTATCGGCTTATCGTCAATCTTAGAAATTGAGGTATCATTTAAGAGTACTTTAATATTCCTCAATAAGTGATAATTGTAACATAACCTTTAATTACTAAAAACGAGTCACATGTTTTACTATCATTATTATACTTCAATTAAGATTCAATATAAACAAAGATGTTATTTTTGAAGTTTAGCTACTAATAAGCATAATAATAAATATCAAAGTAATAGAAACAAACATGATCAAATTGGATGCTAATGACTTCTCGTAAAAGCTTAATTTCCTTAATATTCAAGGGATGGATGGATGGAATTAGTTCCTTTATTAATGGTGGTGAATGAAATACCGGGAGCCGGATCATAATACATCATACTTCTTCTCACCTCGATCCAAATAAATGCTTTATACACCAGTTAACGCTAAATATGACCTGTTCCATTGGGTATAATGTTATAACACGTAGAGATTCTGGTCGTGAATATCTCAAAGTACGAATCAACTCACCTTCAGGATTCTTTCTTGATTTTATATTTGAAAACACGAGGAACCTGAGGTGTCTACTTTTTAAAACCTCTTTTCGCTTCATTAACCACGAAATCCCATATTTCTTTCACATGACCACTCTTTGGCTTGTATAGTAAGTCATAATGTGTACTAATGTCATACACATCGAAGCATGGAAATGGCTTAAGCTCCAACAAACTATTGAAGTATTGAACTCCAAATATTCTTCGTATAGCAAGCTTTCGAATCTTACTCAAATAAGCTATGCTTATACATTAACCCAACGCCACATCTTTTTGCGTTTTCTTGTAATATTTCACAGGGTTCAAATATACTTACTTGTTTTGGCTCAACAGTACGATCAGAATGCCAACCCTTCATCACCTCCTTAGTGAATTACTTTAGCTGTTTATAAGGATTCGGCTCCATTTCAATCTCCTTATTGGATACCTCATCAAAAGCATCGAACTCCTCAGATTCTCCAACATATTTAACAGACACTGGTTGTTCATTAAGCTCAACATCTTGATTCAACCAGTCTTCATTGATACTTACCTCAGCTACATCCTTCTCAAAATCAAGAGCTAGATCATCCACAGATACGTCAAACATCTTTGCTAGCTCAGACTTGTCAACAAGAATCTCTCCTTCGTCCAACTCATCCACCATATTTGATATTCTAAATTTTGAAGGATCAAGTGTTGGGTTTTAACAAGATTATCAAAGCCATATAAACCCTTTTATATGAAAAAACGCAGCGGATAAAATAGATTTAAATCTTGTTATATTGATTGATATAAAACACGTTTTATATGTAAAATCCAAGCCCCGGATCCATATACGAATTACATGCATACCAAAATAATCAACCATAGGGGGTTTATGTAATACAACATTTCAAGAGGAAAGAAGATGAAGGAGATGACGGTTTGAATGGCTAGCCTTCAATGGAGAAGAGCCTCAAGCTTGTATACCCTCCAAGCCTTCAACAAACACCTTGCTTGCTAGAATTTAATCACTCTTGCACTTGAAAGATAAAACCTCTTGTGTTTTCTTCTTCATTAAACCAAAATCAAAGAGAGAGAGAGAGAGAGGTTGTAGAGAGCTTTTGCATGTAATATGGTTGGGTGGTTGTGTTTGTTGTCCCAAGAAGTATTAATAAGAGAAAATGGATTTTAAACAAAAGTGTGGGAATTTCCCCCTCCCCCCCCCAAAAAAAAAAAATGGGCTGGTCCTATCAAAAATTATTTTCTCTTTCCTCCTGGAACCAGACTAATACTCCATGTACTAGATTTTGGACTAATATTCCACATACCAGTCGCATGGCTAATACTCCATGTATTAGTTCACAGGACTAATACTCTATGTATTAGTCACAGGTCTATTTAAACTTTGTGACATTTAAAACTTTTAAAATGCCATAAGTTTTATGCAAAATACCACAACCATTATCATATATATATATATATATATATATATATATATATATCATTTAACCAACTTAAATAATATCATAAGATAATCTCTCTAAATAAATTATCCATATAGTTTATCGATTCCTCAAGTGCGAATATTTAGAACCCATTTTCTAAATATCATGAGTGCTAATATTTACTTGTTAGATCATATCTACAATAAATATTATGGTGTTTGTCTAGCTTGTTATTGGGTATGACTCGACTTGGATCATAACGTACTAGCCACATCAACTCTAATATGTGTCTTTGGCAGACCAATTCCTATAATCTCCCACTTGCACAAGATACATAGAAGATTAATGTAAATATCAAATACCACCTAACAACGGTTTACTACCCCTAATACGTATGACGAAGTGCCGTTCAATAACATCATTCCCTTCAAGTCCCTTACATGAAATGATGTAGGTGAATCTATCATTTATCCTTTTGTCACGGATGTCATGTCAAATCCAAAGACACAGAATGATCATTCTTTGTTTATTTAACTTAGCAGGCCTTAGAATTCTCACTCTCAACGAATAAGAGGGACAAATCCCCTATTGACTACATACGTCTCTCACAATCACCTTGTACTACACTTGAGCTCAGCCTTATGTACTGACATGTTTCAAAGTAGCGAAGAACTAAGTCAAAGTATAATAGTCGATGAATATCAAGACCCAATATGTATCTCAGGTCGGAGAATACTACGATGTTGGCCTTTACTAAAATTTACTTATGATCACAAATCATAAGGATTCCATGCAGTAAAATTTGAGAGCGGGTCAGTCCAATATTTATCCCATAAATATCTATGAACCTTGGCAGCAACCCTTGCTATATTCATACCCTATGAATATCTACCAATCCAAGTTCATAATAGTCTTACCTTCATACTTGTTCCCACAAATATGAACGACTACGGACATTTAGAATAATTAACTTATTCACGGATTTAAACATGCTAAAATGGAACATAACTCAAATGTCCTAATGTCACACCCTCAAAATCCACTAACGGAGTTTTACCGTCAGAGGGTGTGAACTAACAGGATCGGAATCATTAGTTATAATCAAACACCATAAATAAAGTTTTCAAACCACGAAACATTTAAGTTTAAATAAGTGCGGAAGCGTAAATTCATAAACCAAGTGTTGCGTCACTCAGGACGACTTAAAACCCAATTAATAACAGTTTAAAAACAAGTTTGCAAAAACGTTAGAGTTCAATGGAATGCATGTCCCTATACCGCGCGCCCGCCTCAGCTACCTGAGAATAACATACTAAAAGTGTCAACACGGGGTTGGTGAGTTCACATATATAATTAAAGAAACTGTTTGTGTTTAAGTGTTTGTGTTTTGCGTTTGCGTTACCAGATAATGTTATGTCAATTATATATCGATAGGTAGCTAGCCTATAAAACAAGTATTACTAAGTGTTCGACACCGAAGCTGACTGTTTATCAATTACCTTGCCACCATGTCTACCACGACCATGGAAAATGTGTTAGCCAAAATTACACCCACTCGACCTCCAGTCGAGTTTAGAGTTGGGTGGGGTATGTCAAACCCTGTAGTACTACTCAACAGTGACTCGCTATTATCCAAATATTAAACGGTTCGATGTTATGAAGGACTTTAGTTGGTTCGCTTGCCACTTAGCCTTACAAGTGATATATAATTAATAACAACATCTAAAGCGTTTTGGAGTATGTTATCCCCCCCAAGTAAAAAGCGTTTAAAAAAGTAAAAGGAGAACGTGAAACTCACTGTTTGCAAAGAATTAAAAAACAAGTCAACCGAGAGATGCGCGTCACAGAAAATCCTCACTAGCGTTCTAAAACAAGAATGAGATTTTCTAAGTGTTGGAACTAATATTGAGTCTCTAGACTCGACACATAATACCTATGCATGAGATACGTCTCATGTTTCGTTTGTGAATTATGTGTGACTCGACAAACACATTGGTGGTACGTTTCATGTGTAAGCAACTACATAAGTATTAAGTACTAACATTGTACATTACTAGCAATCTTTCCCCACAAGGGCAATTTAGTCAAAAACATAGCAATTATCTAGCAACAAGCACGTTTCATGTATTTTCACATAGTTCAGCAGCTAGTTTTATCAAGACAGATTTCTACTTGAAATATTACTCTATTCAACAGATCATAATATATAAATTAATTCACCAAAAATCTTCCCAAAAAAACACATGAGTTAGGTTTCCAGAACTATTTTTATTGTATTTTTATTCCACCTATATTTCTCACAATAACCAAAACATTACAGTAAACTCACAGCAGTCAAAATCATGCGCAACAGAATGATATTTGTTATTTCTGTTAAATGGTAATTCCAATTAATGCAAGACCAATTGGGTTAGATTCTTAACTCAATATTTTAACTTCTAGAAGTGGAACTAACCCATTTGGTGTTGTAATTTATGAGATATAATAATTTCAAAACAGCCTAACAGAAGACCTCACAATTCAGACTTGCACTTCAGTTTTGTAAAATAATAAAAGTTAACTTTTACACGTCCAAAACTTACAAACTTGGACTTTATAGAAACTAAACTCAACCTAGTACACTGTTGTGTTAAGAATGTCGACCAATTACGAAATTAACATTCAGTTACAGTTGTCTAAACATAAACTTAACAATCTGTCCAGTGCCAGTTTACATCAAGACTCAACATAATAACAATCTATGAACCATAATCCATGCATATAACACTCTAGTCACAATATTTACCAATAATGCATATCAATATCACATTACACACATAGTTAGGGTTTTTCTTGAAAGTTTAAATCAAAGAACAAGTGATTATCAAACAACAATAACACAACTAGTTATCAATTTCATTAGCAATCATCATCAAACATATAATCAAACCCTAACTCATCTTAATCATCAATTTCGTGACTTAGGGTTTTGGATTAACCCATTAAATATCAATATTAAACATATAGAACGCATAGGGAGTTGTTAATACCTTTCTAGCACCTTAATTCTTCAACCAAACTTGAAAATCCTTGTATGTATGTGTGTGTAGTGTGACGGCAGCCAAGGGAGAGAGAGGGGGGGCGATCGGGTTTTGGGAGGGGGAAGGGAGGTTAGGGTTTTTGTTATTATTTAATAATAATATGTTATACAATTGTCTCTCCTCTTTTAGTTATTACTTTTCTAGTGTAAACAATTAGTTCTTGCTTCTTGTGTTTAGCATTACACATAACATATCAAGTAACACATAAACCTAACACATAATTATCAGTTACTTATTGTTTTGATGTTTGTCGTTTGTTCATCAATGGTTTGAGTCAACTCGTTTGCGTTTCGGTGAAATCCCGAAAGACTACATGTGTAGTGATTGTCAAGCGTCATTTAAAACCCTAGTTTAAATGTAATGGATGTGCGTTATAGATCAAGTGATCTTAAGTTTGAATTGACGGAGTTTGAATTAACGGAGTTAACCTGAAATTGACGAGTGTCACACATCATAAACCATAATCATATGAATGAGTCAAAATAACAATTGTTCCGATATCCAAATACAAAATAGATCAAATCCAATCACTAGAATATCAAAGTCCTAAGGCGCAAGTATGACCCTAATGCTTCGGCCTTTCAAGGAGCTTCGTGAGTGGATCCGCAATGTTTTGATCAGTGTGAAATTTGCGAATACATATCTTTCCCTTTTCAACTTCATCCCTTATGTAGTTGAACCTCCGCTCAATGTGCCTAGTTTTTTGATGTGCACGAGGTTCCTTGATTTGAGCAATCGCACCTTCGTTGACACAAAAGGTCTCTAGAGGGTCCCGAATGGAATGGACTACCCCTAGATCGGCCACGAAATTTCTAATCCATACAGCTTCTTGAGCTGCCAACGAGGTGGCGATGTATTCAGATTCAGAGGTGGACAAGGCTACCACATCTTGTTTTGCGCTCTTCCAAGAGACAGCTCCACCGTTCATAACGAAAACATATCCCTATTGTGATCGAGATTCATCTCGATCAGTTTGGAAACTTGCATCCGTGTAACCCTTTACAACGAGTTCCTCCTCACCAGATCCATATATTAGAAACATATCCTTAGTCCTTCTAAGGTATTTCAATATGCTCTTAACCGCCATCCAATGGCTACTTCCCGGATTTTGTTGGTATCGACTTGTCATGGTCAAAGCGCATGACACATCCGGTCTAGTGCATATCATGGCATACATTATGGATCCTATAGCCGATGCATATGGGATTCCATTCATTTTGTCTTACCTCATCCTTTGAGCTTGGACATTGAGAAGACTCAATATTGTTCCTCTTTGAATAGGTACCAAACCTTTCTTAGAGTTCTTCATCTTGAACCTTTTCAAGATTTTATCAATGTATGCACTTTGGTTTAAACCTATCAACCGCCTTGATCTATCCCTATAGATCCTTATTCCCAAAATATAGGCGGCTTCACCAAGATCTTTGACGCTCCCACTA
>NW_027497910.1:0-97467 GCF_021521415.1 Bidens hawaiensis | reverse complement strand
TAACATGGTTGGCATGGCTCTCATAAACAATGAAGCTTCTTCATCTGCTGCCACAAGTTCTTATGCGTCACCATCAGACGAGGTAAAAAGAAATCTATGCACTCAAGCTTGCGTAAATAAAGTTACATATTATAGATATCTTCAGGACGAAGTTTTGAAAGAAAACGCAAAACTTCGTCAACTAAATTCTGAATATGTAAAGGCTGACAAGATATATGTTGAAAAGATTAAAACACATCACGATGATGTTGCAAATCTTAAACTTAAAATCTTTCAAGGAGAGCACAATGTCATCTATTACAAGGACATTGTAAATGAATTAAAAGATGAAATTGAAAAGTTGAAACTTGATCTTTCTGATAAACGAGAAAAAGGAAAACAAGTTGAAAGATTTGAAGCATCATCTAAACAATTAGATGATCTTATCAGAGCTCAGAGAAGTGATTATTCAGCGGTGCCTCCACCAATGAATGATAATTACACTTGCCTACCCCATTTTAGCTATAATACTTCTCCTGATGAAGAGATGGCATATGGTATTGGTAAACTACCAAAACTAGTGAAATTTGTTTCAGCCGCCTCTCCATCAACAGCTCAAATTTCGTCATCTGATAATTCTAACGTCAACATGTCTTGTGTAGAAGGTGATGTAAGTGGTGGGAAGGTTAACCAGGGTTGTAAAGCAAAGGGAGAGTTAGAACCACGTTTTGAATCCTGTGTGGGTCTAACAAAATCAATTAACAATCCTGTTTGAAACAAAGTGTTTGAATCAATGATAGGAAGTTTAATGTCTAGATCAAAGGATGTATTTTTTGAATCATCAAGTGATGACAGTTGTATAAATGTTTGCAATGAAAGTGAATTTTCCTCTTCTGATTCAAAATGTGAAACTTTATTTGATGAAATTGACAAAGTCAAGGTTAATGAACAGAGTAGTCAAAGCTGCTCATCAACTGATAATAAAATTGAGAACTTTAATAAAAGAGAAAGTTAGCTTTGAAAATGAAAAACCAAGCACTTCATGTAAATATGTGCCACCCAAGAAAACTTCTTTTTCTCAAAATACAAATTATAACAATAGTTTTCAATATTATGATCAGTTTGATAGTACCTTTTATTACTATCGACAGAAACCTAGGCAATCAAATTATTTTGCAACTAATCATTCAAATGCTTACAATTATCGGTCAGATAGACGTCACCAACATGTTAACCAAACAACATCACCTCATCCCACATATCTCAGTGAGAAAGATGTCTATAAATGCAACCAAAGAAAATGTTGCTTCATTTGTGGAAATCCGTCTCCTCTTGCAAGACATTGCAAGAACTGGCACAAACAACAAAGAGACTTTAACAGTAAGTTTGGTCAGACATTTCCTAGGTATAATGCTCAAACCAAGAAAATGCCTAACCAAACTTACACTTCAGCCAGTGAGACGAATTTTAGGTCGAAAAGAACCGAAAAACCCAAGAAATCATTTTGGCTAACCCAAAGAGAAAGAAAGCGGTTAGCTAAGGGTTCTGAAGCTGAAAAGCCCAAGAGCCTTTCAAAGGTTTTCTCAAAGGCTAATCAAGAAGATGTTGTGGTTAAACCTAAAACAAAACGAAGGCAATCCAGAAAACTTTTCAAAAACCGAGGAAATCATAATTCAAGTTCCTCGAGGGACTGTTCTTCAGATTCTGATTCACCAAAGGATTACATTTTCAGAAATCATAAAATTAAACTTGGTGATTTTGTGTTTAACCTTCCCGAGACAAGAGTGTCTCGAGAAACCCTCCACTAACTGGTTCTTCGTGTGTGTAGGGTCAGCCTGGACGGCCTGTCAACAGCATTTGGTACTTAGACAGTGGCTGCACCCGACACATGGCAGGAGACAAATCGCTGTTGTTCGACGTCAAACCATTCAACGGTGGTCACGTTTCTTTTACCGGTGATATTGGAGGAGAGATAACGAAACAAGGGAAGGTCTCGAATAGCACTTTGACATTTGAAGAAGTTAATCTGGTGGAACAGCTCAACCACAACCTGCTCAGCGTCTCTCAAATATGTGATAAGAAATTTTCAACCCTATTTACTGAAAATGAATGTCTCATTCTGAAACCAGGTTTTAAAGTCCCTAAGGAGTGGATTATGATGCGTACTCCGAGGCACAACGATGCCTACATGCTGGACACGAGGAGAAATTATTCCATGCTGTATGCTTCTTGCTTGATGTCCAAGGCCTCGGAGAACGATTCATCCTTATGGCATCGACGGTTAGGTCATGTCAATTTAAGAACTTGAACAATTTGGTTAAAGGTGACCATGTGAGGGGTCTGCCAGTAAAATCTTTTTACTGTGCTGAAAAATATTTATCTTTCTCTAAATGCAAACAGCACAAACTCTCTCATAGGCCCAAGCTTGTTAATTCCATCAATTCCACTATTCAGTTGTTGCACATTGATCTTTTTGGTCCAATTCAACCAATGGAAATAGGTCGAAAAGCCTATTGTCTGGTTATTACTGATGACTTTTCGCGTTTTAGTTGGACATTTCTGTTAGGGCATAAAGACGAGACGTCACATTTTCTGCTCAGGTTTATTGTATTGGTTGAGAATCAAACTGATAAGAAGGTGAAATGTATCAGAAGTGACAATGGCACGGAATTCTGCAATAAGGTGGTGAATGAATTCTGCCAAAACAAGGGAATTGTTCATCAACTCAGCGCACCTTACACTCCCGAACAAAATGTGGTGGCTGAGGGAAGAAACCGTACTTTGGTGGAAGCTGCTAGAACAATGCTTTCATATTCCAAATTACCATTGATTTTCTGGGGTGAAGCCATCAACGCTGCTTGCTTTACCCAGAATAGTGTGCTTCTGAACAAAAGACTGAACAAGACTCCATATGAAGTCTTCTATGGAACGAAGCCAAGGGTAAATTTTTTCAGAACGTTTAGATGTCCCTGTACCATACTCCAAACAAATGTTGGAACAACCTCCAAGTTTGCTAAAAAGGCGAATGAGTGCTACTTTGTTGGTTATTCTGCTGATAAAAGTGCTTATCGTGTGTATAACAAGAAATCAAGAGTAATCTTGGAGTCCTTCGACATTGATTGGCAAGAGTTAAACCCTATTGATGCACATAATGGTCCGGACTGGATGTTTGATTATGAAGGATTGTTCAAGCAGTTTCATGGAATGTATATGACACCCGCCGCACCAATGGTTTCCCCTGTTGCTTCTCCACTTGTTCAACCAGATGATGATCAGTCTATCCTGATGCATGCTGTTTTGAAAGATCTTGGACATGTTGGCATAGCTACTGCCGCACCCATACTGAATGTACAACCAATGGCTAACCAACAAGCCCCAATTGGTGATGAGCAGCCCTCTGCCGACACCACTGAAATGCTAGTTGTTGAAGACACAACTGATTCAGATTCTGATTCATATATGTCAGCCGACAACAATCAAAATGTTCAAGTTGATCAAGCAGAGCCACCCCCTGCAGAACCAAGTGTGGTGGAATATGTCCCCACACCTCCCTCAGAAGAAGACAATCAAGGCCCTGCAATAGAGGTTGATGCATCATGTGTGCAGGTTGAACCAAGTCTGACTGAAACTTCTGATAACATCAACACAACTTCTATTCCAGATATTGCTGTTCCATTCTATGACAACCTATGGGAAGGTCCCATTGCTACAGAACATTTGGTTGAACCATAAGAAGATGGAGCTAATCCTCAACCGAGTGTTTCTGTCCCTGCAACCACTGTCTTCCATCCCATAGAGAGCCTGACCATTCAACTGGAGGCCACACCAGTCGAGCATGTCGACCAAATTTCATAGCTGCCAATTCATCGTCGACATCCGACTGAGAACATCATCGGAGATCCGTCCATTGGCATCCAAACACGCAGTACTTCCGGTAACATTAACAGATGTCTTTTTGCTTGTTTTATTTCATAGGTGGAACCCAAGGACTACAGAGTCGCGCTGAAGGACAACTCCTGGGTAGAGGCCATGCAAGAAGAGCTGTTACAGTTTAAGAAGCTGAATGGGCTAGTAAAAAACCAGAAAATAAAAGGCCGATTGGAACGAAATGAGTGTTCCGAAATGAAAAGGATGACAAGGGGTGATCATCAGAAATAAAGCCCGGCTTGTTGTACAAGGTTTTTGGCAACGTAAAGGTCTTGATTACGATGAAGTCTATGCACCCGTGGCCAGACTGGAAGCAATTCGCATCTTTCTGGCATACGCCTCGTACATGAACTTCAAAGTGTATCAAATGGACGTGAAGACTGCTTTCTTATATGGAAAAGTAAAAGAAGAGATCTATGTCAGTCAACCTCTAGGTTTTGAGGATCCAACTCATCCCGATCATGTTTACCGCCTTGACAAAGCACTATATGGTCTTCACCAAGCACCTCGTGCTTGGTATGCCACACTGGCTGATCATTTGGTGAAAAATGGTTACAAGAGAGGAATCATCGATCAAACTCTATTTGTCAAGAAGCTCAACAGTGATTTGATTCTGGTTCAAGTTTATGTCGACGACATCATCTTTGGGTCCATGAATGAGGATCTGTGGAAGGAGTTCTCTGAGGTTATGCAACAGCGATTTGAAATGAGTTCCTTAGGGGAGATGACTTTCTTCCTGGGCTTACAAGTTGAGCAAAAGAAAGACGGGACTTTGATTCACCAAGAAAAGTACGTTCAAGACATTGTTCAGAGATTTGGTTTCAAGGACTCATCATCATTCATGACACCAATCGCAACGCGACCTGTTCTAGCTCCTGATCCATCGGGAAAACCAGTCGATCAACACCTTTACAGGTCAATGATTGATTCTCTGATGTATCTCACTGCAAGTAGACCAGACATCATGTTCCCTGTTTGTTAGTGTGCCAGATATCAGTCAGACCCGAGAGAATCCCACATGACAGCTGTCAATCGTATTTTCAGATACTTGATGGGTAGACCACGATTGGGTCTTTGGTATCCAAAGGAATCTCCCTTGGAACTTCATGCTTACACCGACAGTGATTATGGGGATGCAACTTGGACAGAAAGTCTACATGTGGTGGATGTCAATTCCTGGGAGATCGGTTGATCTCATGGCAGTGCAAGAAACAAGTCACCGTGTCCACCTCCACAGCAGAAGCCGAGTACATTGCTACATCCAGCTGCTGCTCTCAAGTGATATGGATCCAGCATCAGCTGCTGGATTACGGTTTGAATTTCTATGGATCAACGATCAAATGTGAAAATGAGGCGGCTGTTGCAATTGTTAAAAACCCGGTCCAGCACTCAAAGACTAACAACATTGACATCCGAATACATTTTATTCGTGATTTTTATGATCGTAAGCTTGTCGACATAAAAAGGGTCCATACTGACTATAACTTTGCAGATCTCTTCACAAAAGCTTTCAGTCGTGCCCGATTTTTGTTTCTCGTTGAGTCATTGGACATGATCTCTTTTGAGTAAATCTTATCTTTTAGTTTTTAAAACTGTAAATATTTTTCAAATATGTCACACTTTTAGAGGGAGAAAATGAGTTAACTTTAACTCACCAAAAATATTTTAAATTTACTTTTAGAAAAACAAAAATCAAGTCACTTGACTTAACAAAAAGATTTTAATTTTTATATATAATATTAATTTCTTTCTTACTCCTATTTAAGAAAAACTTAAGAAAATTCAAAAAGTGGTGTCCCGCTTAGAGGGAGCTCCTTCGTAGAGGGAGTCGGTTATTTTTAAAAATTTTCAATTAAGAATTTGATCCGACCCTTTAGAAAATGATAGTACATTGGTTTGTAATGATTCTAGCACGTTAAAAGAATAGAACAAAAGGCTACAAGGTCATTCATAGATGTGTAGGTAGGCTTGACAAACAAGTAAGTGTTGGATGATATAAACCTAAATTCCTGCCGGTACTAGTGGATATACGATTATGAAGCGGTTGCATGATTCCGTAAAGTCATATTCATGAAGGCAAAAATGTAACTATACATGTCATACCCAAGCCTCTCTTTACCTAATCACAGTAGTCTTATGAAAGTCAGTGTTAATTTTAATTTTCATTGGGTCAAGAAAAGAGTCAAGTAAAAAGTCAAGAAAAGCAAGAAAAAGAAAACAAAAGAATCAGAAAAGGAGTCAGTCCTAGGAATTTTAACTTCTGCTTTATTTCTTCATTTATTTTTGACTCAAGCCTTGGACTTTCTACGTTTGTAGTCATACAAGATCTGATTGTGAAGGCCCTGAGTCTTCTGCTTTGTTTTATTTTCTTTCGTTTGTTCAAGCCTTGGACTTTCTCTGCGCGATAATATGGTATTATCCAACCTGATTGTTATGGCCTGAACTTTTGCTTTATTTTTATCTTTCTAGATCGAGTCAAGTGTGTAAAACACAAAGTGTCATGTGTACAGTGTACAATAAGTCAAGTTTGTTAATAAGAATACTGTGATCAACTAAGAAAGGTTTAAGTCAAGTTGAGGTGATATGTTAACACAAAGTAGGCCTGAGATATGATGGAATCAGTAACATGTCTGATTAAGTGGGGACCACATAAGCACCATGCCTAATTGTACTTTAAACGTATCATTTTTGGCATCAAAACACTTGTCATGTTAAAAAGGAGGACAATATCTAGAGTCAATGATGAACTTGTGTCACAATAATTTCATAATGGAAACGCGATCTAGGGCTTTGCAAATCAATATGATTCCATGTCGTGATCGTTCTTTGTAAATTAACTAAAGAAAAGAACTATGTAAATTAATTTAATATTATTATTTTTAACTTTAAAATGTTTTAATTTTTTTTTAATTTAATTTATTTTGTTTTTGTTTTCTAAAATATTAAGTATCTGCATAGTTTAATATTTTAAATTTTATTTTTATTTTATTTTATTTTATCTTTAATTTTAATTTTAAATTTTTTTTATTTTTATTTTTGTGTCTTCTTTTATTATGTTTTGTTTTGACAAAAGAGATTGATCGTGCAAACGTTAACGCTTATGGACCAACAAAAGAAAATATTATAAATAATCAAGTGTGTGGATTCGGTGGGTAAATGTTTTCGGGTTTGAAAATGCAAATTGTTTTAAAGACCGAGGACTGAGAGTGTATTTTCGGTGAATACTCGTGATGTTTTAACCTTATCGCGAGATAGGCTGACCCTATATATAAGGGAGACCTAAAATATCTTTCACTATTCACCAAACACTTTTATCGTTTACTCTCTTCTCTCTCTCATCTTCAAACCTTCAAACCCTAATCTTCTTCTATTTTTCAAAGAATCCGGCCCTCATAATCACAAACATGCCGTTGAATCCTGAGTATCCACCCTCGGTATAACATCAGAACACCATAAATCATTTCATCTTCATGTTTCTGGGTTCTCGTGGATCAAGACAACGGTTCAGATGAACCGTCGGCTAATCTACGGCTGATCTTCATATGAGATTGATTAATATATTGTGTATAATATGTTGTTGTACTTATTGATCTTGATTATCATCATTAATTATTAGAATTAGGGTTGTTTATGTAAAGTTTGTAGATTTAGGTTTTTGTTCAGATGTTCTAAGGATAAATTGACCAAGTAAACAAAGGAGGTTCAGGCTCAAACTTTCCAGAAACTTAATTCGCATCTAGGCGACCATGTGAAAAGAAAAGGGAGGATCAAAAACGGCTAAGTACAGGTCTTCGCATGGATGGGTTTTTCGCTTCGCCTGGTGATGTGAAGCGAAAACATACATCTGTTTCGCTTCGCTTGACCTCATGCGAAGCGAAACATATTTCTGTGTCGCTTCGCTTGACGTCATGCGAAGCGAAACATGTTTCTGTTTCGCTTCGCTTGACCTCATGCGAAGCGATGGATTGTTTGTTTCGCTTCGCTTGACTCCATGCGAAGCGAAATAAAACCTCATGCGAAAAACAAACACTTAGGAAAATTTTCAGAATCTTAAACCTGAAGCTACTGGACTGTTTTTGAACCAATGAACTATTTGGAATCTTGGACTGTTTTGGACTTAATCTTTGTACATTATAGACAAATTGACTTGTGAACATACTAAAAGTAACTTATCACCTTGTCCCAAGTTTGGTTTATTTGAGGAGACAGAGCCTGCTGGGGAAGAGGCGTCAGCTGAGGGTGAAGATGATGATGAACCCGAAGTTGAAGGTGAACAAGATTCCAGTGATGAGCCTACCGAGGATCGAACAAAGGCCAAGCATGACTTGTAGAGGAAAGTGGTTGAAAAGGGCAACGTGATAGAACTTGAGGAGGATGAAGAAGACCAGCCGCCCCTAAAGCGCTTGAGGAGACTTGGAGACTCCCAGAAGTCAACCAAGTTTCTTGTCAAGTCTCCCTCATAAGACAAACCCTCTAACCAACCAAAAATCACCAAAGAAGCCCTGGCCCAAGCCCTCAAAACACTAGACGTTACCAAGATACAAATCCCAGCCTACAATCCACCAAAAACCAGAAAGAAAACCAAAGCCAAGAAAACCAAGACCCTACTCCATGACTCACCTGAATCCTCACCTGAACCTTCACCAACAGATCAACCCATTTCAACATTACTACCCCTTATACCATCCTTACCACACTCACCATCACAACAACAAACCAAACCCGAACCTTCTCAAGTCTCAACACCACCTACCCAACCAACCTCATCCATATTCACCTTATCAATTTTCAGCTCACCAATACAAACAACATGCTTATGGAGCAAAACCGTCATTACTTCCCCAACCCAAACCGTCACACCATCTACACCTCAACCAACACAACCCACCACTATAACTTCACCAATCCTTACCCAAGCCATCACCCTACCTTTGCCAACAACCTCACCACCTATAACGACCACCACCCCACCATTATCTCACCTAAACCCATCTCCCAAGGGATGTCTTCGAAACCTCCAGTGTACGCCGATCCTATCCTCGATAGGATCGTCGCACTGGAGGAATCCAACACTAAGAGGGCGGAAAGAGAAATTGTGCTCCTCAAGTTCATTAAGGAGATGAAGCAAAAGGCGTTGGAGGATGAGGAAGAAAATGCGGCTCTGAGGGAAAGGATAAGGGTGTTGGAAGAACAGAAGGAGGCAAGTGACGCTCTTGCTGAGAATCAAAGATTATTGATAAACACCTTCCACACCCGAATCCAGAATCTACAAGCGTTAATGAACCGTGAGGCCTCTGAAAACGCTAATCTGAGAGCAGATCACACAAGACTTGGAGATAGGCTGACTACACTTTAAAGAGACTTACCAAGTGCTAGTGCTCTCAGATCTAGTGTAAACAAGAAGATAGAAGATACAACGAGAAGGTGGGATGTTGAAAAGGAAGCTACAAACTCAAGAGTTGCTAATTTGGAAAATCAGCCGCCTCTCTTGATACACTCAGAGCAGAAATGGAGACCATACAAGAAAAGATCAGGGAACAAGATCGTCTGAATGAGCTACAGCTCTAGACGAATAAAGACATGGTGAGCAAGTACCAGGCGGCCTCAGACCTCATGGGCATTCAAGAAGATGAATTTCATGGTCTGAGGATAGGCTTGATGCTGTGTTTGGGACTTGGAGAAGGTCAGATGAGACTTCTCAAGTCGGTGGTTCGCAGCTGCCGCAGGTCCTTCTGTGACTGTGCGAGGAGTTTAGGCTGTTGTGTCTGAAGGAGAGGCAACTGTTGGTCAGTTAGTACAACAGGGCAGCCAGTCTAGCGGTGTTGGAGGTGGTTATGATGGTGATGAAGAAGATGATGATGATGATGAAGTTCATGATAGTTTTGACGAGGATGACGATAATGATGATGAAGATGGAGCAGGTGGTTACGGAGGGGCCGGGGCAGCAGGAGGTGGAGGTAGAGATAACACTCAAACACCTTCACCAGCTCAACATGACGTTCAAGACCCTGCTGCTCACGACTCTGCTGGCAAAGTCAGGGAACACGACACACAGATTACTGACATTTATAAAGATTTATTTCCTAATGACTTTGCAGGTTCTATGGATGACTTTATCGAAGCAGGAAAGAACTTGGAGCAACTTATTGATCAGAATACGGAGGCGAGGGTTGAAGACGATTACATCAATTACTCACCAAATCCAGACACTCCTCCTGCTCAAGTTCAGACTACAAAGACTCCTGCTGCTGATCCCGTCTCCACTCCAACAGATGACTTGACACAGGAACCACTAAAGAGAAAGAGAAAGAATCATATAGTGTCAAGTAGTGCATGCGCCCGTGATCTCATCTATCCTTACCACGATGATTCGCTGATCGTATATGCAAAGTATAACAAGGAGAACGCGTGTTGGGCGATTAGGCGATACAGTGGTGATCTGATTTATCTCAACCATCATGAGCTGAAGTCACTACTTGAGCTTGAGCTCAATTATCTTCGAAAAGCTCTAGGTCATGGTGCGGTTGGGAGCACTCTGGATAGTTGGATCCCAGATTATCTTCATCGACAGTCGAAGGTCGATTACAAGGAGTTTAAGCCAAATAAGGGTCGGAAGTACAAGAACCCAAGAGAAATAGACCCAGCCACCGGAGAGCCACGAACCATGTGGAGATACAGGGCACCAAAGAATTGTCATATCATCTACCATGGAGAGCCCTTTATTCCCAACATCCTCCAAGACTTCACAGGCTGGGAATTTGACAACACAACAGGGGACGCCGTCATACGCTGCAAAGATCTGCCTGAGATTCGCGTATTTGACGAGCATAAGCTAATGGGGCTACATATAGAAGATATCAAGAAGCTCTACAATTCACCCCTGGGAACCGTCGAGGACATCGGCGTCAGAAAACAGACCGGATAGTGGAAGCCTTCAACAAATTTGTTAGAAGAGTTGTTGAACTTGCATTACCCGAGGACGACTGGCTTGATTACGACACCGACGGGTTCCAATACTACAGACTAGAGGGAGATTGTTAGGTCCCTTTTGTATGTTTTAGTCTTTTGTATTGGTTCGGTTATGTATTTGAGGCCGATTGGTCATTTTGTATGTATTGGCCCACGGTCCAGCCCATTGGGCCTTAATGAATATAACTCGTGCTTCTCATGCATGCCACCCTATAAATAGGGAGCATGCCATGAGAAACATAACCTTTTGCAAAAATTCTATCTCTCTAACAATTCTCATCTCTCGGCCTTCTCTCTCTCACTCACCTTTCTTTATCCGAACATAATCTTAAGATCCGAGACCTCTTGGTTGCTTAGTGTGATTTCCGCTAGCACTAGGTTAGGTTGATCCAAAGACGTTGTTAGATCCACTCGAATAGGGACCTACAGTTAACATAACTGGGAACAATATGAATGGCCACTAATTTTTAGTAGCAACTTGAGTCTCGGTAATGATTGTGCATAGTGGCAAGTTAATTGGGAATGGCGACTATTAGCATTGCTAACGTGGTCGTCCGAGGTAATTTGGTTACTATTGATAGGCTTTCTACTGAAGATTTCCACCAATATAATTGTCCAGTTGTCAACTATTATGATCGCCACATGTCATAAACTTTCACAAAACATATAACATATTGTTGTGTTTTTTATTTCTACCTATATAAGGACTATATTTGGTTTCAATTCAGGTGTATGTTCTTCAAAAAAGCAAAATCAATTGTATACTCGTTCTTTATTCTTTCGGTTTATCTGATTAAAGATTTAGAGAACCACGAAATTACTTTAATGCAAGTGATCGGCACTAGATTCAAAATACTTATCCAGGGAATTCAAGTCTACAAAACCTATACAAATGAAAAAACTCAAAAGAAAAGAAAATCAACAAATGTGATGATAAAGTAAAACCTAGAACTTACCCAAAAATTCTGAAATGCATTAACCTAAATGGTGTTGATGAAGTGAGAAGCATTGCTTACCTAGTCTTGGACGAAACCGCAAGATCTGCAAAACTTCAAAACACTCATTCCATCATTATAGTAACTTTATTTATTTTAATTAGACGTAGAGGATGTATGCTAGCTTCTTTGCCTAGCAGGCGAAAAGAAACGATAGTGGAGGCAATTATTTGGTAAGAGTTACCTATATAGTTTAATGTGTAGAATAATGAAAACCTCGTAATACATTTTGCATTAACGATCAACTATTTGTATGGGTACAATAAGGATAAATACAAGTAAAGTTAATCAAATTATATATTCTGATTATAGTAATGATATAGCAATAAACACTAACTAATATACTCTTCTAGTACTTCGACACAGTAGCAACACGAGGAAATCGAACGCTCAAATTGTTTGGAGAACAAAACAGTGAATATTAGGTATAATAACAAAAAATCTTGAGAAAAAAATGATAATTTGAAAAAAGAAAATTGTTTCACGGTGGTAAACAACAATGACAAATTAATTTAATGTCATGGTAGAGGCAATAGGAGGCACGGCATCAAGGTTATGGAGCTAAAACAGGAGCTACGACTAAGCGGATGAACATTGACATGAGAAAATGAACAAAAGTTAATTTATAAATGTTTACAAGGAATGATTTGGTAAAAACAGGGTGAGAAGAAAAGAAAGAAAGCCTCCATACGAACAAAACCTAATCACAATGATAATGATATTATAATGCACTTGGTCTGTTTGGTATGAGGTAATGAAATGAATGAGAAAATGAAATGAGCGGGGTAATGGAATGAATAAATGAATGAAGTGGATCATTACCATTCTATTGTGTTGTATGATTACCATATAGGAATGAAATTAATCATCCTATATATTATTATTATTTTTTAATAGTAAACTACACACATACTATTTTCATCAATTAATAGAGGAAATAACATAACAATAATATATTAATATAAACAAAATTATAATTATAATTATAATTATAGCAATAATAGTTTTAATATAATAGAAAAGTAGTATTGATAACAAAATAATAATTATAATAATGATAATAATTATATTGTAATAGAAAAATAATATTGATAATAAAATAATGATTATAATATTTATTAATATTAATATTATTATTATTAGTATTATTATTATAGATGACCTCTTTTCATTCCATTTCTTAAAGGAATGAAAAGAAATCATTTTAGGTATATTTGATTGGAGGTAATGGAATGAAGAAGGAATTGAATGGGAGAAGGAATGAAATGGACAAGGAAATTAAATGGATCATTACCATTCCTTTTCCTTGTTTGGTTAACCTATATAAATGAAATCAATTATTAATTTTTATTGTTTGGTATCTAAAAAATTGTAGAAATAAAATAGAAATAATAAAAACACTTCTATCTCAAAATACGTTTTTGTTAGGTCTCGTTTTTGTATATCTAAGTATTTTGTATTGGAATGTTATGTATTGAAGGTATGTTTGGGCTTTTGTATGTATTTTTGTGATTATGTATGTTTGGGCCCAAGGCCATGTAAACAAGTCCATTGGGCATTTAGATATGAAAACAAACTTCTCATGCATTCTTCTCTATAAATAGAGAAGCATGTCATGAGAAAGGAAGCTTTGTCCAAAAATCTTATTCTCTAGTTTTCTCTCTATTATCTCTCTTACTAAACAACCGAAAATAAACATCTTAAGATCCGAGACCAAGGTGCTTGTTGTGATATTCCGCTAACATCAAGTTTGGTTGATCCAAGAATTGTTGTTAGATCCACCCGCGTTGGGACCTACAATTGGTATCAGAGCTTCGGCTCACTAGTTGAGGTTTTTGGATCACAACCTTGGGTTTTGATCTTGAGAAAAGTGAAAAGAAAGTGTTACAAATAAAGAAAAACTACAAAAATACAAAAAGATTTGGGTTCAAAGCTTCATAAAATGACTTAGAAAGTGTTCTTTGTGAAAATTTAAAGTTTAAAAGTTATTAAAAATCTTGTTTAAAAATTTCGCTTCGCATAAATATGGAGTTGGTGTACTGACCTTCGACTGAAACTAACAAGTTAGGTAAAACAGATCCCAAGAAAGATTGCTTCTGGAAGATCACAAAGAGTTTCGCTTCGCTTGCCATTTCGCTTTGCACCTTTGTTTCGCTTCGCACAAAACAGTTTCGCTTCGCATAACCTTTTCGTTTCGCACCAAAAAGTTTCGCTTTGCATCACACCATTTCGCTTCGCACAGAACCTCTTCGCTTCGCTTGAGAATTTCGCTTCGCCTGAAAGAAAATTTCGCTTCGCATCCCGTGTGAATTTGTTGTTTGAAACTGTTGTAATCATGGCTAGTACTGATTCTGAATTGTTGAAGGGGTACTTGTTGCTAGAGAATCAAGTGGGAACCAATACAAAACCTCCAAAATTCATTACCTTAGATGACAACTTTGCTGATTTTAAGTGGAGGTTCATGAACTTTATATCATTGACTAACTCCAAGTTGATGAGATGTTTTGAAATAGGTCCTCATGCCCCCATGATAGTCACTGCAAATGGGGAACGACCAAAACCCATTGAAAATTATGATCGAAATGATAGGACCTTGATAGAGCAAGATAAGAAATCATATCTCACTCTAATTGTTTTTCTTTCCAATGAAATTACTAAGACTCTACGTGAACACAAAAGTGCCAAAGGTTTGTGGGATGCACTGGTTGAAAAGGTAGAAGGTAATGCTGAGATAAGGGAAAACAAGAAAGCCCTTTTGAAAGAAGAGTTCAATATGTTCAACCATCGTCAAGGTGAAAGTGTGGGGGATTTGATAAAAAGATTTGAAAAATTGTTAGTAAGAATCAGAGCTGCAAGTGTCAACATCATGAATTCTGAAATCAACCACAAATTGATGAACTCTTTGCCATACTGCTGGAGTACCAACACTGTGACAATCAAGAGAACTACCAATTTGAATGCAATGTCAAATACTGATTTGATATCCACTATCAAATCATTTGAAATGGATGAGCAAATGAGGATGAACAACCACATAAGTTCTCTAAATCAAGCTGGAATGAACAATGCATCATCAATGCCTACTGCTTTCATAAGCAAAACATGTATCCAGTGAACATTCCAAAGTACTCTTCAGTTGTGCCACCATAGGAGGCATCATTTATCTCAACCGGCAATCAGTCTGTGTCATCTGGTTCAAGCTCATTTCAGAAGGCAGTTGATAGTGCAGTTGAACAAGCCTTGAAAGCCCATGGGATATCCTTTTCTTCAAAAACTCAGCAAAAACAAAGTTCCAGCTACTGTGAAGCACTTCCCATGTTGAATGACTCCAATGTTGCTCTTGTTCACGCTTTTCTTTCCAGCCATGAAGAGTTATCACAAGGAAACTTGTTGCCACCGCAATTTGAGACAGGAGATCTAAAAGACATCAACAATAAGGATCTCGATAAGATGGACAACAAATATCAAATGGCAATGGCAGTACATAGAGCTACAAACTTCATGAAAACGTATGGAAAAGACAGTTTTAAGGATTCTGACAGGAAAAGGATTGGTTTTGACGAAGAGAAGCTTCGGTGTTACACCTGTGATGAGATGGGTCACTTTTTTCAAGAGAATGCACCAATCCTCCCAAACCAGCAAATGACATTCGTGCGACAGAGGTGACTGATGAGGAAAATAGCAAGTCTGCTGGAAAGAAGCATGAGGTGCAAAAGTAGAGCACTTCGGTTCCTAAAATTGGAAATAATCCACACAAGGGCAATCAAAGTTCAAGTTCAAGAGCCCTTGTCTCTCAAACAGAGGTCCATACTGGTATGGATTGGGATGACCAGTTTTAAGAGCTGCAGAACCACCTCAACATGGCAGGAATGGCATTTACTTCAAACAACAAAGCGTCCTCATCTTCAGCTGCAAGTTCACATGCATCACGCAGCGATGAGGTATACAGCAATCTATGTTCTCAAGCTTGCATTGACAAGGTTACATATTATAGACACCATCAAAATGAAGTCTTGAAAGAAAATTCAAAAATTCGAGAGTTAAATACTGAGTATGTAAAAGCCGACAAGATTTACGTTGAAAAGATTGAAAGTCATCGTGATGATGTAGCAAATCTTAGACTTCAAATTTTTCAAGCTGAACAAGAAGTAATATACTATAAAAACATAGTTTCTAAATTAAAATATGAAATTGTGAGTTTGAAACTTGATGCTTGTGATAAAAGGAAACAAGAAAAGATAGTCGAAAGATTTGAAACATCATCTGAGAAATTGGATGATATTATTGGAGCCTAGACAAGTACTAAGCTAAAGGTGGGGCTGGGGTACGATTATACTGATGTACCACCACCTTTAAATGATAATTACACCAGTTTGCCCTACTTTAACTATAATACTTCTCCTGAGGAAGAAATGTCATATGGGATTGGTAGAATACCAAAACCACTTAAATTTGTTTCTCCTGTTTCTCAAACTCCTGCTCCAATCCTACCATCTGACAAGTCTAACTTCAATGTGTCTTGTGAAGCAGGTGATGTAAACAATGGTGAATGTGGGAAGGTTAACTTGGGTTGTAAGCAAAAAGGAGAATTAGAACCACGGTTTGAATCTTGTGTGGATCTAACCAAATCAATTAACAATCTAGTTTGTAATAAAGTGTGTGAATCTATGTTAGGAAGTCTAAAGTCAGGATCAAATCTTGTATTTTGTGAAGGTTCAAGTGATGAAAGTTATAAAACTGATTGTAATGAAAATGAATGTTCTTCATCTGATTCAGATTGTGAAACAGTTTATGATGAAACAATTGAATACAAGGTTGACGGACAGAATAGTCCAAGCTGCTCATCAACTGATCATCCTATTGAGAATTTGAGAAAACAGAAATCTAGTTTTGAAAATGAAAAACCAAGCACATCTTGTAAATACTTGCCACCTAAGAAAACCTCATTTTCTCAAAATACATACTACAACAAAAGTTCTCAACATAATGATCAGTTTGATAGTACCTATTACTACTCTCAACAGAAACCCAGGCATTCAAATTATTTTGTTAATCAACATTCAAATGATCACCATTATCAAACCGATAGAGGTTACAGAAATGTTAACCCAACTACATCACCTTATTTGCTAAATCACACATACTTCAGTGATCAAGATGTCTACAAGTGCGACCAAAGAAAGTGTTGCTTTGTATGTGGAAATCCGTCTCATCTTGCAAGACATTGCAAGAACTAGCACAAGAAACAAAGTGATTTAAACAGTGTGTTTGGTCAGGTATTTCCTAAGGTTGATCCCAAACCTAAGAAAATGACTCACCAAACTCACTCTTCCGCCAGTAAGACCGATTCAAAATCTAAGAGAGAATAAAAACCAAAGAAACCATTTTGGCTAAACCAAAGAGAAAGAAAAATGTTAGCAAAGGGTTCTGAAGCTGAAAAGCCCAAGAATCCTTCAAAAGTTTTCACAAAAGCAAATCCAAAAGATTTTGTAATTGAGCCCAAACCAAAAAGAAGGCAATCCAGAAAACCTTTTCAAAACCGAGGAAATCATAATTCAATTTCCTCGAGGGATTTCTCTTTAGACTCTGATTCACCAAAAGATTATATTTTCAAAAATCATAAAATTAAACTTGGTGATTTTCTGTTTAATTTTCCCGAGACAAGTATGTCTCGAGACCTCTCTACTAACTAGCTGTTAATGTGTATAGGGTCAGCCTGGAAGGCCTGTCAATAGTATTTGGTACTTGGACAATGGTTGCACCCGACATATGACAGGAGATGAGTCCCTGCTGTTTGATGTGAAATCATTCGACGGCGGACATGTCTCCTTTGCCGGTGACGTAGGAGAAGAAATCACGAAACAAGGAAAGGTCTCAAATGGTACTTTGACCTTTGATGAAGTCAATCTTGTGGAACAGCTCAACCACAATCTGCTTAGTGTCTCCCAAATCTGTGATAAGCATTTCTCTACTCTCTTTACAGAAAATGAATGTCTTATTCTCAAACCAGGTTTTAAAGTCCCTGAAGAGTGGATTTTGTTGCGTACTCTGAGGCATAACGATGCATATATACTGGACATGAGAAGCAATTATTCTATGCGAACTGCTTCTTGTTTACTGTCCAAGGCCTTAGAAAATGACTCATCCCTATGGCATTGACGATTGGGTCACGTTAACTTTAAAAACTTGAATAAGTTAGTTAAAGGTGACCACGTGAGGGGTTTGCCTGTAAAATCCTATCACTGTACTGAAAAATGTTTATCTTGCTCTAAATGCAAACAGCACAAACTCCCTCACAGACCCAAGACCTTCAATTCCATAAACTCCACTCTCCAACTGTTACACATGGATCTTTTTGGTCCACTTCAACCTTTTGCAATAGGCCAAAAAGCCTATTGCCTGGTTATTACTGATGACTTTTCGCGTTTCAGTTGCACTTTTCTGCTAGGGCATAAGGATGAGATATCACAGTTTTTGCTCAGGTTCATTGTATTGGTTGAGAATCAAACAAATAAAAGAGTCAAGTGCATCAGAAGTGACAACCGAACAGAATTCTGCAACAAGGTGGTGAATGAGTTCTGTCACAACATAGGAATCCTTCGTCAATTCAGTGCACCTTACACTCCTGAACAAAATGGGGTGGCTGAAAGGCGAAACCGTACATTGGTAGAAGCAGCAAGAACAATGTTATCATGCTCAAAACTTCCATTGTTTTTCTGGGGTGAAGCCATCAATGCTGCCTGCTTTACCCAGAACCGTGTGCTTCTAAACAAGAGATTGAACAAGACTCCGTATGAAGTCTTTTATGGAATGAAGCCATGGGTTAATTTCTTCAGAACGTTTGGATGTCCTTGTACAGTGCTCCAAAAAAATGCCATTTCAACTTCCAAGTTTGCTGAGAAGGCGGATGAGTGCTACTTTGTAGGCTATGCTGCCGACAAAAGTTCTTATCGTGTTTACAACAAGAAGAAAAGAGTAATCTTGGAATCGTTCAACATTGATTGGCAAGAACTAAACCCTACAGATGCACACAACGGTCCTAACTGGATATTCGATTATGAAAGTTTGTTCAAGCAGTTTCGAGGGATGTACGTAACACCCGTTGTACCTCCGGTTTCCCCTGTTGTTTCTGTTCCTGCTCAACCTGAAAATGATCAGTCTGTTTTGATGCAAGCCGTGTTAAGAGGTATGGAAGACATTCAAGTAGATGTTCCTGCTCCCGTACTCAATGATCCACCCGTGGCTAATCAACCAGCCCCGGTAAATGAAGTGCAGCCAGCCATAGACACTACTGAAATGCCCACTATCGAAGACACCACAGATTCAGATACCGATTCATATGTGTCAGCCGACAATGTGGAGCATGACCAGACCGTTCAACTTGAAAATCCTCCAGCTGAACCAAGTGTGGTGGAATCTGCTCCCACACCTCCCTCAAAAGAAGAAAATCAAGGTGTAGCTGAGGAAACTAACACAGAGGCTGCTCAGATTGAACAAGCTCAGAATGAAGCTTCTAGCAACTCCGACTCAACTTCTGTTCCTGCCATCGTTGTACCTTTCTATGACAACCTATGGGAGGGTCCCAGTGCTCAAGAACATTTGGTTGATCAACAAGAAGATGCAAGTGATCCTCAACCAAATGTTCCCGTTAATGTGACTGCTGTTTTTCATCCCATAGAGAGCTTATCAGTGGAACTTGAGGCAACACCAGTCGAGCATGTCACGCAAATCCGTCAATTGCCAATTCATCGACGACATCCGACATAGAATATAATTGGAGATCCATCAGCTAGCATTCAAACACACAGCACTTCCGTTAACATTAACAGATGTCTTTTTTCTTGTTTTATTTCACAGGTCGAACCCAAAGACTATCGAGTCGCATTGAAAGAAAATTCTTGGGTTGAAGCCATGCAAGAGAAGCTGTTACAGTTTAAGAAACTGAATGTTTGGAGGCTAGTAAAGAAACCAGAAAATAAAAGACCGATTGGAACGAAATGGGTGTTACGAAATAAAAAGGACGACAAGGGGGTTATCACTAGAAATAAAGCCCGGCTTGCTGTGCAAGGCTTTTGGCAACGTGAAGGACTTGATTATGATGAAGTTTATGCAACTGTGGCCAGATTAGAGGCAATTCGTATTTTTCTGGCCTACGCCTTATACATGAACTTCAAAGTATATCAAATGGACGTAAAGACCGCTTTCTTGTACGGAAAGGTTAAAGAAGAAATCTACGTCAGCCAACTCCAGGTTTTGAAGAACCAGATCATCCTAATCATGTCTGTTATCTTGACAAGGCACTATGTGGTTGATCGATGTCGAAAGGTCAATCAAAAACATTTATAAAAATTACCTTTACTAGCTAGGGCAAGTAAGGTGTCGAATCCACAGGGAATCAATGGAAAGTGCTAATCAAGTTTAATTCTCAATAACTAATTATACTAAACGGACAGACGATGTCAAGCAGTTTCAAAGATTTGTTAAACGAAAACACTAATGAATTGATTTGTAAACAATTATAAAAAGGGTAACCAATCTCCAGGTTTCAGGTTTTGAAGTAAATTGGATAAACTATTAAACCTATTGAATTATAACCTTTGTTTGAATCAATATATCAAGAGACTAGATGTTTGAAAATGTTGATCGTTAGAACTTAATCCAAAATCATTAACTGATAAACTTCAAATATCATTGATTACCAAAGAACATTTTCAAGCATACAAACAAAATCCAAAAGTTAAGGTTTAAAGTACCACAAATCCAATGAACAACTTAACCCTACACCCGGAGATGGTCACGAACGGATTAGCCTAGCATATGCATCTTGAATGGCCTCCTTGATTCTTGAATGGATGATGGCATGGATGATTATGGTGATTGGGAGGTGTTAAGATGGTGGAGAATGGCCCCAAAATCGTCCAAGGGGGCTAGGGTATGAAGGATAAGCGGTATAAGGTTGAACCGGGCTTAAATATGGAAGAAAAAACCTAAAAATCGCATTTTTTTGCCCAGACGGCCGTAGCCTACGGTATCCCCACCGTAAGCTACGGTGGTGACCGTAGCCTACGGTCATCACCCACTGCTTTACAGTGACTGCCCCCCTGCACTGTTTTGCCCATAACTTCTTCGTTATAGCTCCGTTTTACGCCCCGTTTTCGGCCACGTCTTCAATTTATCTATCATTCCATGCAATAAAATCTTCATTTCCACTCCATCTCATATGCTCAAATTTAGCTCCTTTAAGCTCCACTCACCTGTAAACGTAAAACCACTCAAAGTAATCGTGTCCAAGGCATATAAACACATAAAACACACGATATAACTTACTTAACACACATTATTTCATCCACACATCACATTCCCACACTTATCCTTTTTCGTCCCGAAAAAGATGTATAATGAAATCAGAACCGGAAACTGTTTTTTTTCTAAATAATTAAATTATATTTTAAATATCAATAAATAACACAAAAACCGCTATTGCCGATATTGCTATCCACTTAAACCCATGCCCTAATACTTACTGGGACAAATAAGGCGTGACAATTTCATTAGTTTATACGATTAAATGGAACCCACTCATCAAAGCCCTGAAGCCGCCTTACCATGCTTCATTATGGTTTTCCCGAGCTAGACCACCCTAAATTGACTTAAACCTTAGAGCTAGATGATCAAAACTATGCACAACCATGTGTACCATTTTAAGCCCATATGTAATAGCTAAAACAATCATGGATATTTATCGAACCAAAACCTAAACTTAAGCATCAAAGTCTACCAGAATAGCCATTAGATACGATTAAGGTACAATTATGTAACTAACTAGTAAATAGCCCCCACAACATGGTATACCCCCGTTATCAAGCAACACCCCAAAGTCCATTACCATAGGTGAGTATGTACGAATTCATCTGTAGGGCTTACATATGACGTGTCCCGTGTGGCCCATTTCTTAATGGTAATGAGACGCGAGCACGGAGACCCCATATGACTAATAGCATGGATGATCAAGTCAGTAGTGTAATTGTACTTTAAAAGCACGTAATGATCATGTTTAATGACTTAAATTTGGTAGAAAAACTGCGGGTTTGCTCTTTGAGCTCTTTTAATATTCATAAATCCACTTAGGAGATATGAATACCCAGATGATATACCGCATAAAGACCCATGGTCTCCGAACCCTAGAGCATCCCATCAATACAGGATTTAAGGTTATAAAACCATACACCTATGAAGCGTTAACCACTTAAACGAGAAGCATTTTTCGTTATGTTTATATCACAAGCCATCTAGCATACTCTAACGTTAAGCCTATCCAAGCATCGTTCAATAGTCTATTCATATTTTAAAATTTTCTTTTGGTGATCAAATCTAACAAAAGGCTTGAGTATGGCCCGACCTTTCATCCAGTCCTTACACAGGCTTAGCTAAACAAACATGTCACACCCGGCCCTGAGCGGCGGAAACAGCCGGGCGCGGTCGAGTGGGGATTGATAATTAAGCACGGGCCATTGCAAACATTCAAAGATTTTCATTGCGCATGAAATGTTTAATACAATACATTACATTGTTTAAAAATTACATAAAAACATCCAAGTATAAAACTGTTGAAGATTTCCAAGCCATATCCCCTTGCGCGGCGGGAACAACCACGCGCATCGAAGGGATAGAACTAAAATCTTCCAAAAAGCTGGTTTTAGATGTTCAGCGTGAGGTGCTCTAAGTGTGACTCCATGCGCTACCTAATTATCTCCTGAAAGACACGTAAAAACATTTGAATCAGTATAAACTGAGTGAGTTCACAAGTTTTAGTAACTTGATAAATCGTATTGCATCATAATCATTCTGAAACATAATTCTGATAGCATCATTAAAACACATGCTTGGTAAAACATAGTTCTATCAACATATTCTGATAAAATCGTTCCGCGGGTTACGCGCGAACATTTCTGGGAACTGTGCTCGTCTATGCAAAGTGGCGCTGCCACTACGAGCTAAAATAAGTAATACCGTCCCGCGGGTTACGCGCGAACGTTTCAGGAAAATGTGCTCTTCCATGCAAAGTGGCGCTGCCACTACGAGCTAATCAATAATTCCGTCCCGCGGGTTACGCGCGGACGTTGTGCCGGAAAACAAGGCGCTCGCCCATGCAAAGAGGCGCGACCCCTACGAGCGGGCTCAAACCCATAGTACTGCCCCATGACCATACTAGGCACTCGTCCATGCAAAGAGGTGCGACCCCTACGAGTGGGTGGATCAAACCAGCAGTCCCTACCCTTAGAGTTCCAATGGTAAAGTGATCACTTACTCGAGTTCTAGCGCACATACATCGAAAACCTTAGATAACCGTTCGCATTGCTCATCATGAAATATAATTTAAACACATAATCGCTTGCATAGCTTGTAAGTATACCATGATAAAACGTTATTTAAGTACGTGTCCCTCGCCCCGAAAACAGTTTAAAAACAGTGAAAACAGCGAGAATAGGGGCTGTGAGACTCACCTGAGGTTCTTGTTAAGGGATTAATCGAGATTCGGGTTTTCTTGGTGTTGGCCTCGGAATCGAAGGTCTAGTATCAGGATCGGAAATGGAAACAATGGATGCTTGGGAGAGGATTAGTGCAAGTTTGCAGTTCTTTGAAGTGTGTTTTGGGTGATAATTTAGGTTACATATTTATAGGCAAACTCAAGGGAACACAATCCCTTGCTTTAGGGGATTGTAATCTTTTCATATCTAGGGGTAATGATGATAAAGTATGGAAATTATTATTATTTATTTAAGAGTGGAGTAGTGGATAAAAGATTTTGATTTGATTTGGTCAGGACATGCAGGTCTGGGGTTGGTGAGAATAGGGTGGCTGACAGTTGACTTTTCGTGTTACAGTGTGCTTTTTCAGGTACAGTAAAAAGTGGAAAATCTCTGAAACACGCTACTGTTTCCTTTTGGGCGGGAGTAATCTCCTTACGTCTGGAGAATAGACTAAGTGTTCTGCGCGTATTACTTTGTGCGCATAGCTTTCTGCGTGAAGGACATTTCTTTGCTGCGGGTAGGTGCGTGACCTTCTCGCAGTCAGGGACATTGAGTTTCATTTGTAGATTCTCCAGGTGGTCTTGGTATTTCAACATAGTGATCAGTTATGTTGAAGTCAATTCCATCTTGGAGCTTCAGACAAACTAGCTCTCAATGTTCCCGCCATGCGGGGAGGTTAGTTCCCTTCCGCACGCGCATAAACGATTTAGGGTGCACCCGCCTTAGCATCATGCGTGACGGTCAACCCATTAGACATCATAACGTTAAGGTACATGAAAACATAAAGCCAAAACATTCGCGCATGGCGCATATAACATATGCCCACGCTGGTTCTTAACATGGTGCGCTCGCGCATGGCGCATATAACAAATGCACGCGCTGACTAACATGGCGCGCTCGCGCAGGGCGCACATAACAAAATTACCTAATATTTAGGTTGATTACTTGGTTTAAGGGATTGGGAATTTACCGGGTGTCACATTCTCCCCCTGTTAAGCGAATTTCGTCCCGAAATTTAGGAGACGTTGCTGGCAGAAGCCATGCTCTGAAAGAGGTGTGGGTATTTCATGCGCATCTGGTCTTCTCTTTCCCAAGTGAATTCAGGCCCACGCCTCGAGTTCCATTGAACCTTTACTAACTTGATTCTGCTTCTGCGCAACTTTTGTTCTTTCCAATCGGTTATTGCTATGGGTTCTTCTACGAAGTGCAGCTGTTTGTCGATGTGAATTTCTTCCAACGGTAAAATCAACGTTTCATCAGATAAACACTTTTTGAGGTTGGACACATGAAACGTATCATGAACTCCACTGAGTTCGGCGGGTAAACGGAGTTTATAAGCAACCGGACCGATCCTTTCCAGGATCTCAAATGGTCCAATGTAGCGCGGATTCAACTTTCCTCGCTTGCCGAAACGGGGGACTCCTTTCCATGGAGAGACTTTCAAAAGTACTTTATCCCCTACTTGAAATTCCAATGGTTTCCTCCGCACATCTGCGTAGCTCTTCTGTCTATCGCGCGCTGTCTTAAGGCGATCCCTTATCTGAAAAATCTTGTCTGTTGTTTCTTGGATCAATTCTGGACCAGTCATTTGCTTTTCACCCACCTCAGCCCAGCACAGTGGGGATCTACACTTGCGCCCGTACAAAGCTTCGAACGGCGCAGCCTTGATACTTGTGTGATAGCTGTTGTTGTAAGAAAATTCAACCAATGGGAGATGAGTATCCCAGCTACCACCGAAATCGATTGCGCACAGCGCGCAGCATATCTTCCAATGTCTGGATTGTTCGCTCGCTTTGCCCATCCGTTTGAGGATGATAAGCTGTACTCATATCAAGGCGAGTACCTAGAGCTCCTTGTAACGATCTCCAAAATCTTGAGGTGAACCGACTATCTCTATCAGAAATGATGGACACTGGGACTCCATGTTTTGAAACTACTTCTCGAATATACAATCGGGCTAACTTTTCCATCTTATCGGTTTCCTTGATCGGCAGGAAGTGTGCTGACTTAGTTAGCCGATCCACAATAACCCAGATCGTGTCGTAACCCCCAGGTGTCCTTGGCAGTTTGGTGATGAAGTCCATAGAGATTTGTTCCCACTTCCACATGGGAATTTCTGGCTGTTGAAGCAACCCTGATGGTTTCTGGTATTCAGCCTTTACCTTCGAACACGTCAGGCACTTACTGACATACGTCGCGATGGCGCCTTTAAGATTGGGCCACCAATACAGCGCTTTAACATCTTGGTACATCTTGTCTGCGCCAGGATGTACGGAATACCGCGTCTTGTGAGCTTCGTTTAATACTTGCTCGCGCAATCCTCCCTTGAGAGGGACCCATATGCGGTTAGCGAAATATAGATTGCCGTTCTCTTTAAGTTCCAAACTCTTAATCATACTCCCAAGGCATTCGTTTTTAACAAACTCTGGTTTCAAGGCTTCTTGCTGAGCGTCTCGGATGCTGGTAAAGAGATCTGCGCGAATGGTCAGCCTTAGAGCCTTGACTCGTAGTGTTTTTATTCGCTCCTTCCTACTTAGCGCGTCCGCTACCACATTCGCCTTTCCAGGGTGGTACTTAATTTCACAATCATAATCGTTCAACAATTCTACCCATCTTCGTTGCCTCATGTTTAAATCCTTTTGATCAAATATATGTTGAAGGCTCTTGTGATCCGTAAAGATTACACACTTTGTACCATAGAGGTAATGGCGCCAAATCTTTAGCGCGAAGACAACCGCTCCAAGTTCCAGATCATGCGTTGTGTAGTTCTTTTCATTGGTCTTGAGTTGGCGCGAGGCATACGCTATGACTTTGTCTCGCTGCATAAGGACACATCCGAGTCCCTGATGTGAAGCGTCGCAGTAAACGACGATGTCGTCCGTCCCCTCGGGCAGAGACAAAATTGGCGCACTACATAACTTCTGTTTCAACATTTGAAACGTTGCTTCCTGATTTTCGCCCCACACAAACTTCTTGTCTTTCTGAGTTAGCGCGGTCAGAGGTAGAGCTATCTTGGAGAAGTTCTCAATGAAGCGTCGATAGTAGCCAGCTAGTCCTAGGAATTGCCTCACCTCAGTTGGGGTTTTTGGCGCTTCCCAGTTTTCGATGGCCTTGACTTTGGAAGGATCAACGTGTATTCCTTTCTCGTTTACAACGTGACCGAGAAAATGAACTTCTCTAAGCCAAAACTCGCACTTGGAAAACTTCGCATACAACTTTTCTTTCCTTAACAATTCCAAAATCAATCTCAGGTGTTGCTCATGCTCGGCCTTGGTCCGAGAGTAAATCAGAATATCATCTATAAACACAATCACAAACTTGTCCAAGTATGGTTTGCACACGCGGTTCATCAGGTCCATGAATACAGCCGGCGCATTAGTTAGCCCGAACGGCATCACTAAGAACTCATAATGGCCGTATCTAGTTCGGAAGGCTGTTTTCGGCACATCTTCCTCATGGACCCTAAGTTGGTGGTATCCGGACCGTAGATCTATCTTCGAATAATAACTGGATCCTTGCAACTGGTCAAATAAGTCGTCAATCCTCGGTAAGGGGTACCGATTTTTGACTGTCAGCTTATTCAGCTCCCTGTAGTCAATACACATCCGGAACGAACCATCCTTCTTCTTAACAAACAGTACTGGAGCTCCCCAAGGTGAAAAGCTTGGGCGTATGAAACCCTTATCCAATAGTTCCTGTAACTGATTGGATAGCTCTTGCATCTCAGATGGAGCTAGTCGATAAGGCGCTCGAGCTACTGGCGCAGCTCCTGGGACTAAATCAATACGAAATTCTACTTGACGCGGCTGCGGCAATCCGGGCAAATCTTCAGGAAAAACTTCTGGAAATTCGCGCACTACTGGTAAGTCTTCAATTCTTCGCTCATCTCCTTTCTTCTCTACTACATGCGCCAGGAAGGCGTAGCACCCTTTCCTTAGGCACTTACGCGCCTTTAGGCACGAAATCAGTTTCGTCGCAACTCCCCTTCTTTCCCCTTGAATTACCAAGGTTTCTCCGTTCAACAGTGGGATCCGAACCTGCTTCTCATGGCAAATAACTTCCGCGTGGTTCTCGACTAACCAATCCATACCTACCACAATGTCAAAACTTCCCAAGTCTATTGGCAACAAATTAATATTGAACCCGTGACCTCCCATGACTATTACACATTCTTCAGTTCTTTCGTTCGCGCATAACTGCCTACCATTGGCTAGTTCTATAGTATAAGGCGTGTCTAGCCTACTGGTTGCTAAGCCTAGGGAGTTTTTAAACTCAGCAGATATAAAACTTAGGTCAGCGCCAGTATCAAATAAGACAGATGCAAAATGTCCGTTAAGCAAAAACGTACCGGTTACCACATTCGGTTCTTCTTTAGCTTCGCCTGCGCCGATCACAAAAGCTCTCCCGCGAGCTTGGTTTCCCTTTTGCGGGCAATCCCGACTAAAATGTCCTGGCTTCCCGCATGCGTAGCAGTTGTCGCTCGCTCCAGCTTCTCTGACACGGCAATTCATCGTCTTGTGCCCTGGTCTGCCACATTTGGCACATTCGATTCTTGCGCATTCACCCTCGTGGTGATACTTGCATTTGTTGCACCATGGGCGAGGCCCGCTGTATCCTTTCCTTGATGACTCCGCGGCTTGGATCGCGTAAGTCCTTACGCTCTCCTGCTTCTTGAACGGTGGTTGCTTGGAGTCGGACCCTCGGTGGTGAGAGTTCCACTTCCTCTTGGGATCAGAGGTTCGCTGCTCGATTCCGCGCGTAGTTAACAAACCCGCACGGACCGTATCCCTTGTAAGGGTGATGGCCCGCGCTACCGCCTCATCAAAGGTTGGAGGTGCTGCGGCGTTGAGCGGAACCCTAACAACAGGAGGTAACCCAAAAATATACCTCTCGATCTTCTTTTCCTCCGTGTTTGCCATGTCTGGCACCAACTGGCAAAGCTCGTTGAACCGGTTGTTGTAGGCGTCGATATCCGTTCCTACCATGGTGTGGTTCCAGAATTCCTGTTGTGGGTTCTGAATTTCTGCGCGAGAGCAGAACTTTCTCATCAACATTTCCTTCAGTTCCTCCCAGGTCTTGTGGAGAGCAACTTCTCGCCCCAATGTTTTCGTTTGAAGCTTCCACCAAGACGAAGCTGCTTCTTGGAACATGCAGGTCGCGTAAAGGACCTTCTGGTTCTCACTACATCCGCTAATGGAGAGAACTGTCTCCATCTTGTCAATCCAGTTGTAGAGCCCAATGGCCCCTTCGATACCCTTGAATGGCCAAGGCTTACAGGCCATGAATGTCTTGTAGGAGCATCCTTTGTCCAAGGCTCCTGATTCGGGTTCTGGGGTCTCATTTTGACGACCCTGACTTGATTCGGCCTTGCTGGCCTCATGTGTTGCGATTGCTTGCGCGATTATTTCCGCGAGTTCCTCGGGTGTCATGGTAATTCCCTTGGCTTTAGTTGGAGGCATTCTCGCTTTAAAAGAGAATGGAAATATATCAAACTTAGCGCATGTACTCTGAGCACATAATGTTATCATTATTTACTAGACACTGTGTGACCCGTGTTCCTAAGTGTGTGTATAGTTTCTTTTGAAAATATTTTCTTTGAAAAGTATTTCATGTGATTCCCCAACGGTTATAGTCTAGGTTAAAACTTCTTTTCCTAGTTCGCTATAACCAGGGCTCTGATACCAATCTGTCACACCCGGCCCTGAGCGGCGGAAACAGCCGGGCGCGCGCGAGTGGGGATTGATAATTAAGCACGGGCCATTGCAAACATTCAAAGATTTTCATTGCGCATGAAATGTTTAATACAATACATTACATTGTTTAAAAATTACATAAAAACATCCAAGTATAAAACTGTTGAAGATTTCCAAGCCATATCCCCTTGCGCGGCGGGAACAACCACGCGCATCGAAGGGATAGAACTAAAATCTTCCAAAAAGCTGGTTTTAGATGTTCAGCGTGAGGTGCTCTAAGTGTGACTCCATGCGCTACCTAATTATCTCCTGAAAGACACGTAAAAACATTTGAATCAGTATAAACTGAGTGAGTTCACAAGTTTTAGTAACTTGATAAATCGTATTGCATCATAATCATTTTGAAACATAATTCTGATAGCATCATTAAAACACATGCTTGGTAAAACATAGTTCTATCAACATATTCTGATAAAATCGTTCCGCGGGTTACGCGCGAACGTTTCTGGGAACTGTGCTCGTCTATGCAAAGTGGCGCTGCCACTACGAGCTAAAATAAGTAATACCGTCCCGCGGGTTACGCGCGAACGTTTCAGGAAAATGTGCTCGTCCATGCAAAGTGGCGCTGCCACTACGAGCTAATCAATAATTCCGTCCCGCGGGTTACGCGCGGACGTTGTGCCGGAAAACAAGGCGCTCGCCCATGCAAAGAGGCGCGACCCCTACGAGCGGGCTCAAACCCATAGTACTGCCCCATGACCATACTAGGCACTCGTCCATGCAAAGAGGTGCGACCCCTACGAGTGGGTGGATCAAACCAGCAGTCCCTACCCTTAGAGTTCCAATGGTAAAGTGATCACTTACTCGAGTTCTAGCGCACATACATCGAAAACCTTAGATAACCGTTCGCATTGCTCATCATGAAATATAATTTAAACACATAATCGCTTGCATAGCTTGTAAGTATACCATGATAAAACGTTATTTAAGTACGTGTCCCTCGCCCCGAAAACAGTTTAAAAACAGTGAAAACAGCGAGAATAGGGGCTGTGAGACTCACCTGAGGTTCTTGTTAAGGGATTAATCGAGATTCGGGTTTTCTTGGTGTTGGCCTCGGAATCGAAGGTCAAGTATCAGGATCGGAAATGGAAACAATGGATGCTTGGGAGAGGATTAGTGCAAGTTTGCAGTTCTTTGAAGTGTGTTTTGGGTGATAATTTAGGTTACATATTTATAGGCAAACTCAAGGGAACACAATCCCTTGCTTTAGGGGATTGTAATCTTTTCATATCTAGGGGTAATGATGATAAAGTATGGAAATTATTATTATTTATTTAAGAGTGGAGTAGTGGATAAAAGATTTTGATTTGATTTGGTCAGGACATGCAGGTCTGGGGTTGGTGAGAATAGGGTGGCTGACAGTTGACTTTTCGTGTTACAGTGTGCTTTTTCAGGTACAGTAAAAAGTGGAAAATCTCTGAAACACGCTACTGTTTCCTTTTGGGCGGGAGTAATCTCCTTACGTCTGGAGAATAGACTAAGTGTTCTGCGCGTATTACTTTGTGCGCATAGCTTTCTGCGTGAAGGACATTTCTTTGCTGCGGGTAGGTGCGTGACCTTCTCGCAGTCAGGGACATTGAGTTTCATTTGTAGATTCTCCAGGTGGTCTTGGTATTTCAACATAGTGATCAGTTATGTTGAAGTCAATTCCATCTTGGAGCTTCAGACAAACTAGCTCTCAATGTTCCCGCCATGCGGGGAGGTTAGTTCCCTTCCGCACGCGCATAAACGATTTAGGGTGCACCCGCCTTAGCATCATGCGTGACGGTCAACCCATTAGACATCATAACGTTAAGGTACATGAAAACATAAAGCCAAAACATTCGCGCATGGCGCATATAACATATGCCCACGCTGGTTCTTAACATGGTGCGCTCGCGCATGGCGCATATAACAAATGCACGCGCTGACTAACATGGCGCGCTCGCGCAGGGCGCACATAACAAAATTACCTAATATTTAGGTTGATTACTTGGTTTAAGGGATTGGGAATTTACCGGGTGTCACAAAACAAAACCCGAAGATGTTTCCCGCTAAAATCAAGCAATTAAAGGTTCAATTATATCAACAACCAAACTGTCCTTTCATTCTTAAAGGCTGAGCCTACCGACACATCCCAAATTAAGTGTGTTATTGTTATTTTATTATTATTAATATTATTATTATTTATTTGCTTATTTTTATTTTTAAAATTTTTATTTTTTTTATTATTATTTTATTATATTTTTGACAAACAGGTCTAGTTTTTCTATCATTTTCCATTGTGTGCAAAAATTTTAAATTCGGGACATTTTTAGCATTTTTCACCTTTTCAACTACAATCCTGCATCCCCACACTTAAACGTTACATTGTCCCCAATGTAACCTTTCATTTAAAATTTGAGTGTGATATATGGGAACTTAAACATTTTAACAACCAAAGTAAAGGAAAGAGACACATGCACCTGATTTGAATCTCTCTTGTCAAACGGGTCCTGCTGATAAGTACTTTTGCAACCTTGACCCGCACTCCTAAAACTTTGATGTTACACTATATGCTCCACCGAATCTTGACTAGACAACCATGAACTTCCCCACACTTGGAGCTTACTATGACTACAAAACACAAACAAAGAGTAGCACGCAAAAAGAAAAACAAAATAAAGAAAAATAAAACAAAAGGTCGGGTTGCCTCCCGGTCAGCGCTAAGTTTTTGTTAAGGTCTTCAGCCGGATCGTTACCTCATTTTTCTTTTATGGTGGTCTAAGTGGACACTTTCCTGCCGAGTTTCCTCTAAAAGATCGGTAGTTGATATGCCTCGGCTCTTCTTCTTCCTTCATGTTAAGTATGTCTGATGAACCCATACAGTCGGGTGTGAATGCACTTTTACCCTTAGAATTTCTCACATACGCCCGGTGGTTAACAATTCGATCCCACACACTCTTTCTTATCTTCGAAACGTCAAACGTTGATCGGGACCGACCCGAGCATTTTCCAATCGAGTTCCCGGTGTATGCTCGGTATTTAACTTGGCGTGTCCAAACTTTCTTCCTCATGGTTGACATGTCTTTAGAACCCATGTGAGCCCAAATATTCTTCATCTTCACCTTCTTTATATTTGAATTCAAATCATCATCCCTGACTTTATCAATATGAATAATGGGTAATAGAGGATGATCATGATAATATGAAACTATCTCTTCGGTTGGGTCTAGACATTCAACTCTATGCTCCAACAGCTCTGGATCCTCTCCTACTACTACATCATCATCAAACAAAACCTGGGTTACATCCTTTATCGGTTCATCAAAGGTTTCTATGTCTTCAACATTGTATAAACTTTCAACTTCATGCCCTAAAAGATCTGAACTTTGTCCCTCAATGTCATCTTCTTCAACCACAACCGCAACATTCATTGGCTCATCGGTAATTAACGGAGTTTGTGTGGTATTAATTTCCACAACCTCTTCCTCCACTTTGTGCTCTAAAAGTCCCTGAACCTCATCTATCACTTCATCATCCACCACGACACCACTATCCAACTTCTCTCTTTCTCGTTTAATTTGGGCCAGCTCTTCTAATAGTTGACTCATCAATTCATCTTGGGCCACATTAGACGTTTCCTGAATCTCTAACCATTAATTTATAGCCTAATTATGAGCTTCTTGATCTCTCTTCATCTCCTGTAGAAAATCCATAACGTCTTTCACAGACTCTTCATTGTTACCCGAGGAATCTTTTTGATCTTACTGATAATTCCTTTAATACGCACCACCATGATAATAATGTTGAGTGACTTCCTCATATATTGGTTGTGGGTACTCATCAAAATAGTAGTCTTCCTCTTCTCGATAACTTACAAAAGTTGTCTTCTCGGGCCCATCACTATCATACTCATCAGCTTACTCATAATGCCCATGATCATTAGGTGGAGGCGATGAATAATTTTGGTACTGATTGTTACGACCTTGCTGATTTAAGTTCCTTCGGTTATAATTATCTGACTTGCAGTAGCCTTGAAGGTTTGGTGAAGGCAGTTCAGGATATGAAAATGGAGGGTACGATTCGTCGTCCTCCACGGCTTTATATCCTTCAACTGGGTCATAAACCCAACTCCACGTCATCTTGAGTTACCTTCACACATGAGACACGCCAATACCTCACGTAAAATCAAACGAATAAATGTAAAAAAGCAAAAACTAAATTAATAAACTAAACTAGCACTTTGCGCGTTGATTCCCCGGCAACAGCGCCATTTTGATCGATGTCGAAAGGTCAATCAAAAACATTTATAAAAATTACCTTTACTAGCTAGGGCAAGTAAGGTGTCGAATCCACAGGGAATCAGTGGAAAGTGCTAATCAAGTTTAATTCTCAATAACTAATTATACTAAACGGACAGACAATGTCAAGCAGTTTCAAAGATTTGTTAAACGAAAACACTAATGAATTGATTTGTAAACAATTATAAAAAGGGTAACCAATCTCCAGGTTTCAGGTTTTGAAGTAAATTGGATAAACTATTAAACCTATTGAATTATAACCTTTGTTTGAATCAATATATCAAGAGACTAGATGTTTGACTATGTTGATCGTTAGAACTTAATCCAACTGATTGACACAGCTAAACAATAATGTAACATCCAAAAATTTATAATGATAAAAGAAAGTTACGTTTAGTGATTTCGCGTTATTAATTAATATCGAGTAAAGAACGGATCATGGACTTAGATTAATTGAGATGGGTTAAATGAGAATGGGCCATAGGTCCATGGGCTTTAAGGGATATAAATATCCCCTAAACCCTAAACCATCATTCATTTCCATCTTATTCTCTAACACACTCCAAAACACACACGACCCGAACCAAGATCCATAGACGAGGACCCGAGCTTGTTGGTGCTAGATCGTCATGACGAACCAAAGTAGCAAGACCAGCTCGTGTTCGTAGTTCGACTCATTTACGGTACGTTTATATCGAGAACTTGTTCGTTTAGGTTTGGATTAGTATAGAAATGATAGATCTGTGTTTGTATGGTAAAAACGAATCCAACAAAGCTAAACTTACTGAAAATGGTTATGATTTGATGGGTTAATCGATTGATAAAAGAACCCGTAACCTATATGCCTAAATCGCACCCTTTAAACATCGACGTTAGGTCGATTTGATGGTTGGGGTTTGTAGGCGCTGGTAAGACGATTCCGTGGATACCTAAATCGAGTTATTTGGTTAAGAAACGAAGATGATTAAGGGAGTTAAGAACGAATAGTACCGCAGCTGGACAACTTCGCCTGCAAGCTAAGTTCGCCTGATGAACTTCGCCTGCAAAGCTAAGTTCGCCTGATAACAACTTCGCTGCAAAGCTAAGTTCGCCTGATGACAACTTCGCCTAAAGCTAAGTTCGCCTAAAGCTAAGTTCGCTTGATGACAACTTCGCCTAAAGCTAAGTTCGCCTAAGGTTAACTTCGCCTAAAGCTAAGAGAAGTGATAGTTAATTGATACGTATACTTGTTATACAGTCAGCCGTGCACAACTGAAGAAAGGGATTACGATTAACGGTGAACGTAACCGTGTTCAGGTGAGTTTCTAGCCCCATTTATGTGTATGTTTTCGGGGCTGTGTGCATACTCGATATGTTTGTTAATACGCTTATCCTAAGAGATAAGTGTATGCCTTATGTGAATGATGTGATATGTATGAATGATTGCTTGATGGTACGTGAACGATCTTCGGATATTGCACGTACTGTCAGGTTGTAACGCTAAGTATAAGGTAAGTATGATATGTATGCTTATGTGTATGAATGTGATAAAGTTAATAAAAGAAGGAAAGGATGGTTGTATGGTAACGAAGAGGGAATCGAACCCTACTAATTGTAGGTCCCCCCGGGGCGTCGCCGATCGATACGAGATCCGCACGAGGTCTAGGAGTGCGGAATCCTCCTAGACTCGTTTATTGGTGTAAAGATGAAGAACACAAACACGTACACGAACAAATACACGAACAAATACAAGAACGGGATAATCAAATCTGCAGATTCTTATATAATAATCAAAACACGTTACATACCGTAACCAAACAGAAAACACGACTGACCCGAGGTGAGCTCTACCTCGGGTCATCTCACACGACTCTCCTTGTCTCTTACTCTCTCTAAACAAACAAACTGCTCAAAACACACACTAATTTCTGGATTACTAAACCTAAACAAGACACACGTATATATATATATAAAACATTCTCGGGCCTGGGCTTCAGTAGGAGAAGTTGTTAAAACTTCGCCTATGGCGAAGTTGTTCTAACTTCGCCTATGGCAGAAGTTGTTACAACTTCGCCTACGGCGAAGTTGTTATAACTTCGCCTACGGCGAAGTTGTGCTAACTTCGCCTGTGGCGTTCCGCTGGTCAGAATTGCATAGCGACGGTCACAAAATGCACCAACAGTCTCCCCTTTGACCGTTGCTCTCAATTCTAACAAACACAAAAGATCATCTGTTACACGACATGCACCAACAGTCCCCCTCTTAACTGATGATCTTCTGTTTGCAGTCAACCAGCCGTGTCTGAATCTGTCATGTAGCTTCACAAATCTACCAATCACCCAGCGTCTTCCATATCAGATCTTCCCTTCAGTGTAAGCTTCTCCGACTATAACGATTGAGGTCTTTGAAATGCATGCATCCTCGTGCCAATAGATCATCTCAACCAATCACGTGAGTCCATATGACTTCACCAACACGTGAAGTTGGGCTTCCTCCACAACTTCACCAACTCGTCGGCATACGATAAGGTTTAATCTTCAACTACTCAACATCAAGTGATCAATTTCATCACAAAACCACCTTGACAGAATCTAACACATGACCATTAATTAATCCGAAGCATCTTCAATCACCAGGGATAACGATCAAGAACATAAACACTTTAGTTCCCGATTAAATCCAACTTGTTCCAGAATTTTCACTCTAATAAATAAGCATCACGTTTCAGGATCCAATTCTCGAACGCCTTGAAAATAACATAAATAATATGCTCTGACCGCAATCCAGTAATGACAAAAACCTTCAGTTCAATTTGACTTTCTTCAGTTGGTCAACCTCAAACAACAACAATTTCATTGCCCACAAACACCCAAATATGTGTCAATATCCAGTTTCAATCAATATCCCATTCACAAACTCAACTCCATATCCAGAGTTGACACGTATTTGTTCACACGTAAGACCAAGAGATAACAAGTTTCACTCGTTGACGGAACAACGTCTTCGGTCTCACAATAATCGTGTACACCTGGCCATACAGACGAAAACTCCAAAACACTTTTTTTTTTTTCTCGTTAACTTCGCCTAAAGTCAACATCGCCTGTCCATAACTTCACCTGGCTATAACTTCGCCTGGCTAAAACTTCGCTTGGCTGCTAACTTCGCCTGGCCAATAACATCGCCGAAACCCTACGAACAGTGACGGCAACTTCGCCTGAATCCCATAACTTCGCCTGCGGCGCTGTTCAGCCAAGAACGCATCAGATTCGTGCCAGAAACACCAAAACGCCGATCTCGAACCATAGCATAAGAGCCTAAGGCTCTGATACCACATGTAGGTCCCCCCGGGGCGTCGCCGATCTATACGAGATCCGCACGAGGTCTAGGAGTGCGGAATCCTCCTAGACTCGTTTATTGGTGTAAAGATGAAGAACACAAACACGTACACGAACAAATACACGAACAAATACAAGAACGGGATAATCAAATCTGCAGATTCTTATATAATAATCAAAACACGTTACATACCGTAACCAAACAGAAAACACGACTGACCCGAGGTGAGCTCTACCTCGGGTCGTCTCACACGACTCTCCTTGTCTCTTACTCTCTCTAAACAAACAAACTGCTCAAAACACACACTAATTTCTGGATTACTAAACCTAAACAAGACACACGTATATATACATAAAACATTCTCGGGCCTGGGCTTCAGTAGGCGAAGTTGTTGGCGAAGTTGTTCTAACTTCGCCTATGGCAGAAGTTGTTACAACTTCGCCTATGGCAGAAGTTGTTACAACTTCGCCTACGGCGAAGTTGTTATAACTTCGCCTATGGCGAAGTTGTGCTAACTTCGCCTGTGGCGTTCCGCTGGTCAGAATTGCATAGCGACGGTCACAAATTGCACCAACACTAATATTCGAGAACTAGGGAACCGAACCCTACTAATATTCGAGGAAAGAGGGACCGAGCCCTAATAATACTCGAGGAAAGAGGGTACCGAGCCCTAATAATACTCGAGGAAGGAGGGTACCGAGCCCTAATAATACTCGAGGAAGGAGGGTACCGAGCCCTAATAATACTCGAGGAATGTAGGGCGTAATGCTCTTTATAACGTAAGATATGAAAGTAAGTTAATACAAAAGAAAGTATGAAAGTAAGAAAGTATGAATGAAAGAATATAAGTTTATGTGTATTGTATAGTGTATGATTAACTAGAACTCACTCAGCGTAGCTGACATTTAGTATGCACGCAGGTGAGTAGGATGAGGCAGCTCGCTTGAGGAGACACGTGGCACTGAATAAGAGGCTGGCATCGAAAGACTCAAGACGTTTAAGTTTAATGTTTCGTTTATTTTGAAAGACAAAATGATGTTTTAAGACAAGACGTGTTTTGTTATGAAATGTTTTATGAAAGTTTTTAAATTCCGCGAATGTTTTAATTAACTCTGATATTTAGAACTGCGTTTATGAGTAAATCCAACACGAAAGTAGGGTTACCGGTGACGGGGCCTTACAAATAATCTAACTGATTGTAAATCTTAGGTAATGATGAAACATTAGTTCTATGGTTAAAGATAACTAGGCCAATGACACTAAGAACTCAATCCTAATTGTCGATGACCAAAATCATTAACTGATAAACTTCAAATATCATTGATTACCCAAGAACATTTTCAAGCATACAAACAAAATCCAAAAGTTAAGGTTTAGAGTACCACAAATCCAATGAACAACTTAACCCTACACCCGGAGATGGTCACGAGCGGATTAGCCTAGCATAGGCATCTTGAATGGCCTCTTTGATTCTTGAATGGATGATGGCATGGATGATTATGGTGATTGGGAGGTGTTAAGATTGTGGAGAATGGCCCCAAAATTGTCCAAGGGGACTAGGGTATGAAGGATAGGCGGTATATGGTTGAACTGGGCTTAAATATGGAAAAAAAACCTAAAAATCGCATTTTTCCGCCCAGACGGCCGTAGCCTACGGTCTCCCCACCGTAAGCTACGGTGGTGACCGTAGCCTACGGTCATCACCCACTGCTTTACGGTGACAGCCCCCCTGCACTGTTTTGCCCATAACTTCTTCGTTATAGCTCCGTTTTACGCCCCGTTTTCGGCCACGTCTTCAATTTATCTATCATTCCATGCAATAAAATCTTCATTTCCACTCCATCTCATATGCTCAAATTTAGCTCCTTTAAGCTCCACTCACCTGTAAACGTAAAACCACTCAAAGTAATCGTGTCCAAGGCATATAAACACATAAAACACACGATATAACTTACTTAACACACATTATTTCATCCACACATCAATGAGCTTCACCAGGCACCTCGTGCCTGGTATGCCACACTGGCTGACCATTTGGTGAAGAATGGGTATAAAAGAGGAATTGCCAATCAGACACTGTTTGTCAAGAAGGTTAAGGGAGATTTGATTCTAGTCCTAGTGTATGTTGATGACATTATTTTCGGGTCTAGGAATGAGAATCTGTGCAAGGAGTTTTCAGAGGTTATGCAGAAGTGATTTGAGATAAGCTCCTTGAGAGAGATGACATTCTTCCTAGGCCTACAAGTTGAACAAAAGAAGGACGGGACTTTGATTCATCAAAAGAAGTACGTTCATGACATTGTTCAGAAATTTGGATTCAAGGACTTAACTGCCTTCATGACACCAATCGCTACAAGACCAGTCCTCGCTCCTGATCCATCAGGAAAGCCAGTCAACCGGCACCTGTATAGGTCTATGATTGGTTCACTGATGTATCTCACCCCAAGCAGACCGAACATCATGTTCCCTATTTGCCAGTGTGCCAGATATCAGTCAGATCCAAGAGAATCTCACATGACCGCTGTCAAACGTATTCTCAGATACTTGAAGGGAAAACCTTGATTAGGACTCTAGTATCCAAAAGAGTCTCCCTTGGAACTTCATGCATTTACTGAAAGTGATTATGGGGGATGCAATCTAGACAGAAAGTCAACATCGGGAGGATGCCAATTCCTGGGAAACCGGTTGATCTCATGGCAGTGCAAGAAGCAAGTCACTGTACCCACTTCAACCACCGAAGCTGAGTACATCGCAGCATCCAGTTGCTGCTCACAAGTCATTTGGATCCAGCTTCAGCTGCTGGATCATGGTTTGAATTTCTATGATACCATGATCAAATGTGATAATGAGGCTGTTGTGGTGATTGTTAAAAACCTGGTCAAGCACTCAAAGACAAAGCACATCGACATCCGAATTCATTTCATTCGTGATTGTTTTGATCGTAAGCTTGTCAACATAAAAAGGGTCCATTCTGATTTTTAACTTTGCTGATCTCTTTACAAAAGCATTTAGTCGTGCCCGATTTTTATTCCTTGTTGAATCTTTGGGCATGATTTCTTTTGAGTAAATTTTATCTTTTAAAATTGTAAATATTTTAAAAATATGTCACAATTTTAGAGGGAGAAAATGAGTTAATGTTAACTAGCCAAAACGATTTTCAATTTACTTTAAAAACAAGTCGAGTCACTTGACTTAACAAAAAGATTTTAATTTTATATAATATTAATTTCATCTTTACTCCTAATTAAGAAAAATTTCAAAAAATTCAAAAAGAATTATCTCGTTTAGAGGGAGCTCATATTTAGAGGGAGTCGGATATTTAAAAATTTTCAATTGAGAATTTGATCCGACCATGTGGAAAATGATAGTACATTGGCATGTAATAATCCTAGCACATGAAAAGAGTAGATCAAAAGGACACAAGGTCACTCATAGATATGTAGATAGGCTTGACAAACAAGTAAGTGTTGGGTGATATAAACATAAATTTTTACCGGTGCTAGTGGCTATACGCTTATAATGCAGTTGCATGATTCCGTTAAAATCATATTTATGAAGGATGAAATGTAATTACACATGTCATACCCAAGCCTCTCTTTACCTGATCACAGTTGTCTTATGAAAATATGTGTCATTTTTAATTTTTATTGAGTCAAGAAAAGCAAGAAAAAGAAAAGGAAAAATAAAAAGATTCAGAAAAGAAAAAGAAAAGAAAAGGAGTCAGAAAAAGAGTCAGTCCTAGGAATTTTAACTTCTGATTTATTTCTTCCTTTATTTTGATTCAAGCCTTGGACTTTCTACGTTTGTAGTCATACAAGATCTAATTGTTAAGGCCATGAGTCCTCTACTTTGTTTTATTTTCTTTCTTTTGTTCAAGCCTTAGACTTTCTCTGCGTGATAATATGGTATTATCCGACCTGATTGTTATGGCCTGAACTTCTGCTTTTTTTAATCTTTCTAGATCGATTCAATTGTGCAAAGAGTCAAGTGTACAGTGTAAAAGCGTCCAAAGTGTTAATAAGAGTACTGTGATCAAATTAGAAAGGTTTAAGACAAATTGAGGTGATATGTTAACACAAACTAGGCCCGAGGTATGATAGAATCAGTAACATGTATTATTAAGTGGGGACCACCCAAGTCTCGTGCCTAATTGAACCTTAAATGTATCACGTCAACATCAAAACACTTGTCAAGTTAAACAAGTGGACAATATCTACAGTCGATAATAAACTTGTGTCACAATAACATCAAAATGGAAACGCGATCTAGGACTTTGCAAACCTATATGATTCCATGTTGCGATCGTTCTTAATAAATTGATTAATCAATCAATGAAAAGAATTATGTAAATTAATTCAATATTAACTTTATTTTTAAATATGTTTTAATTTTGTTTTGCTTTGTTTTTATTTTCTAAAATATTATTTACTTTAGTATTTTAATATCTTATGTTTTATTTTTATTTTTAATTTTAATTTTAATTTTAATTTTAGTTTTATTTTTATTTTTATTTTTAACAGAGTTTCAATTTTTTTTTTTTTTTCTATTTTCAATTTAGTTGTAATTTATTTATTTATTTTTTTGTCTTATTTTGTTTTATTTTGTCAAAGAGATCGTGTTTGCAAACGTTAACAGTTATGGACCTACAAAAGAAAATTTGAAAAACAACCAAGTGCTTGGACTCGGTGGTTAAATATTTTTCGGGTTTGAGTTCATAAATAATTTTAAAGACCGACGACTGAGAGTGTATTTTATGTGAATACTCGCGATGTTTTAACCTTATCGCGAGATAGGCTGACCCTATCTATAAGGGCCACCTAAAATATCTTTTACTATTCACCAAACACTTTTTCATACTCTCTCTTTCTCTCTCTACTCTTTCCTCTCAAACCCTAACTATTCATCTTCAAGATCTACACACAATCCAACCTTGTAATCACACTTTGATCATGAATATGGAACCCACTCCTACGGTATAACACCATCATCAAACTATTCTTCTTACTTCTGGGTTTCTTTCAGATCTAACGACAGTTCATATGAACCATCGGCTTGATCTAGTGGTAGATCTTCAAAATTGTTGTTGATTTCACATCTATCAACTGTCAATTAGGGCTTTAGATCATGAATATCATCTTTAATTGTTAGTTTTAGGTTTGATTTTGTACAGTTTGTAGATCTAGGGTTTCTCGAACCTTTTAGGGTTCAATTGAAGGTGTTAACCAAAGGGGTCTTGCTTCTTAGTTTCTAGAAAGCCAATCCGGGTCTAGGCGACCATGTGGAAAGCAAAAAGGGACAAAAATGGACTAAGTGGAGGTTTTTTGCATGAGAAAGGTTTTCGCTTCGCATGATCATACAAAGCGAATAAGAATTATGTTTCGCTTAGCATCACCATGCGATACGAAACATCTTTCTTGTTCGCTTCACATCATCATGCGATGCGAAACATCTTTCTGACTCGCTTCGCATAGCTCATGCGAAGCGAATAGGAAACTCTTTCGCTTCGCACGTCCATGCGAAGCGAATAGAATATCTGTTTCGCTTCTTATAAGCCATGCGAAGCGAATTAAGGGTTTATGCGAAATCATCATGCGAAAATTTCACACTTAGCGAATTAAGGCTACTGGACTGTTTGTCACTACTGGACTGTTTGACTCTTGGACTATTATGGACATACTAATTGACTATATATTGGACTTATTAACTTAATAATATACCTAAATCAACTTTTTAACTTATTAAAACCTGATTTTATGTAATTAATTAAATTAAGTACTTTATACATATTTAAATTTTTGTACATACTTAAGTTTTTGTATATAGCTCATCTTGTGTTTGTTTAAGATAAAGTTTGATGATTCTCATGATCTCTATGTATGATTTCAGGCTCATAACATATATTGTGCTCTCGAGGAGCCGAAAGAGAAGAAAGAAAAGGTGTTCACTTCAATGATCAAGAGGCTAAGGCAGTCACCCCTTGAATATGCCATTACTGCTAACCCTGCCATCTATTCTAAATGGGTTATAGACTTCTGGGCATTTGCAACACCCGTTGACGACGCTCTTTCGATCAACATAAAGGTGGTAGGAAAGACATTGAAGATTACAGAAGAAGACATTAGGCGTGCTTTGAAGATCAAGGATGAGCCAGACTATGTGTATGAGAAAGGAGACAGGGCTAAGCTGAGTGAGTTTGTAACGGGCATGGGATATGATACAGAATGGAAAAGCTTGGAGAAGAAGCATTTGCCACCATGTTGGAGATTACTATTCCATATAGCGATTCATTTTCTGTCGGACTTGAGGGGAGGTTTTGATAGTATGCGAGAAGATTGGGTGCGAGTTATGTATGCACTAACACATCGGGAAAAGTTCAATTATTCCCGGATGTTGTTTTTATGCATGTTGGCTAACGCAAGGAATGAGTCAACATTGATTATGTATCCTAGATTTGTGCAGCGGATACTAGATGATATGATTCCAAAGGCACCAAGGCCACATCATAAAAAAGCTAAGGATAAGAAGTCACTGCCCGATCCTTATCACGTCAATGAAATCAGGCAGTCAATCTTCGGGATTTTGTTGAGTACCAACGGGAAGGTCATCAGTAGCAAGGAGAACTACCGGGACCCAAGTTTGGTTTGTTTGAAGAGACCGAGCCTGCTGGGGATGAGGCTGAAGTAGAAAGTGGGGAGCATGTTCCATCTGAGCCAGAGGTTGAGGCTGAGCAAGGTGAATCGTCTAGCGGAAGGCTACTGACAAGCCTTCTGTTGGTAGTTCTTTGGGTAAAGCAAAAGAGGCTGAAGAAGAGGAGGAAGAAGAGCATCAGCCCTTGAAACGTTTGAAGAAGCTTGCAGACTCCCAGAAGTCTTCCAAGCTCGTGGTCAAGCTTTCTACCAAAGGTAAGCCTTCCTCCACCCCTGACCCACAAGTAGTTTCACCTAAGGCCTTAGCTAAAATCCTTAGAGACCTAGATGTAGCTAAGATTAAAGTTCCTATGTACAAGAAACCAAAAACCAGACTCAAAGCCAAGGCCAAACCAACCAAAACCATGCGACACGACTCACCAGACACCTCACCTAAACCCTCACCCACACAACATAACCAACCAATGCCATCATTCTTAGAAAACCTACCACCTTCCCCACCTCAATCACAACCAACACAAACCGAACCCTTGACCACCTCACCATTCACATCACCCGTCTTCAGTTCACCAATCAAATCTACAAGCCTATGGAGCCAAACCTTTATTTCCTCTCCACCAACACAACCACCACCATCAACCTTAGAACCTAGAGCCTACACGCCTCCATTCTCAACACCACTCACCTCTACAACCTCACCACTACCTACCCAATCCATTACCCTTCCATTCCAAACAACATCACCGCCTATTCTCTCCGACACTCCTCCATCTACAATCCTTTCACCTAAACCCATTGCCAAAGGAAAGTCCTTGACAACTCCAGCGTATGCTGATCCTATCCTTGATAGGATCATCGCCCTGGAGGAATAAAACGCAAAAAGGGCTGAGCGTGAGTTGGTGCTACTTGAGTATGTTAATAATCAGAAGAAGACAGAGGTTGAGGATGCCAAAGAGAAGGCAAAGTTGGTGACAAGAGTTGTGGTCCTGGAAGAACAAAGGGAGCTGCATCATACATTGATAGACAGGCAAGGAACCTTGATCAATCAACTCCAAGGTCATATTCATAATCAACCAGAGCTCCTGAACAATGAAGCTTTGGGAAATGCTAATCTGAGGGCTGATCACTCTAAATTGGGAGACGGAGTGGAAATGCTAGAGAAAAATGTACCTACTACCATTGCCCTTGAAGCCTATCTATTCAAGAAGGTTGAAGATGCCACTACTACTGCTAATGTTGAAAGAGAAGCTCTAGAGTCCAGAGTCTCAATGCTCGAGGGACAATTAGCATCGTCCTCCTCACTCGGTACTCTCATTGCTGAAAATGCCTAATTCAGAACCGAGATTGAGGCTATCCGAGCCGAGTTAAAGATAAATGAGGAGCTGGTGAGCAAGTACCAAGCTGCCTTAGACTTGATGGGTATGCATGAGGACGATTTTCATGCTCTGGAGGACAAACTCGATATTGTGTTTGGAAGTCAGAAGAGAACAGGGCAATCTTCCAGGATTGGTGAACCACAGCCTACCGCTGGTCCAAGTGTGGCCATGCGAGTTGAACAGGCTATTGGTTCATAAGGAGAGGCGACTGTGGGTCGTATCGTACCACAGGTCTGCCAGGAGGGAAGTGGAGTAGGAACCAGCTTGGGGCTTGAACATATTGAGCAACCTATAGCCCAAGCTGGTGGTAATGATGGTAGAGATGATGGTGATTACGAGGATGATGAAGAAGATAATGACGTGGATGACAATGTCCACGACAGTTTCGATGAGGATAATGATAATAATGATGGAGGTGACGGTGGAGACGGTGGGGCCGGTGCAGCAGGAGGTGGAGGTGGAGTTAACACTCAATCACCTCCACATGCTCAAGAAACACATCAAGATCCTGCTGCACACGACTCTGTTGGCAAGGTGAGGCAGGACGACTCCAAAATAGAAGATATATATATAACGAGTTGTTTCTTGCAGGTAATATTACAGGTGTGATGGATGACTTTATTGAAGCCGGGAAAACTCTTGAACCGGTTCAATCTCATGTGGCTGAGGAACCTGAAGATGATTTCTACATCAACTACTCACCAAATCCAGATACACCACCTGTTTAAGAAACTTCAGAAGCACCTACAAGCCCTCCCGTCATTGATCCAGCCGCCGATTTGTCACAAGCAACACAGAAGAAGAAAAGGAAGACACATCTCGTGACCGGTCGTGCCAGCACCCACACCCTCAACTACCCCTATCACGACGATTCTTTGATTGTATATGCAAAATACAATCATGAGAACGGTAGTTGGGCTATTAGAAGGTACAGCGGAGATCTCATCTACCTCACCCATAAAGAGTTAAGCACGCTACCAGAACTTGATATTAACTATCTTCGTAAAGCTTTGGGTATGGGGGAGTAGGATGACAGGTTGGAAGGTTGGGTCACCAGTCATTTGCGTCATCAGTCGAAAGTGGGCTACAAGGATTTTGAAGTGAATAAGGGTCGGAAGTTCAAGAACCCAAAAGAAATTGACCCAGCCATCGGACAGCCGGTCATTATGTGGAGGTATAGGGCGCCAAACGACAGTCACATTATTTATCATGGTGAGCCCTATATTCCAAACACTCTCTGAGACTTTATCGGCTTGGAATTCGACAACAAGACAGGTGAAGCCGTCATCCACTGCAGGAATATGCACAAGATTCGCAAGTTTGACGAGCACGAGTTGATGGGTTTGCACAAGAAAGACATTCTGAAGCTCTACAACTCACCCCTGTGCACCGTCGAGGACATTGGACGTCAGAACACTAACCGGATAGTTGAAGCCTTCAACAGGTTTGTCAAGAGGCTTGTTGAACTTCCACTTTCTGAGGACGAATTCTTGGAGTATGATACCGACGGTTTCCAATACTAAAGACTAGAGGGAGATTGTTATGTCTCGTTTTTGTATATCTAAGTCTTTTTTTTTGTATTGGAATGCTATGTATTGAAGGTATGTTTGGGCTTTTGTATGTATTTTTGTGATTATGTATGTTTGGGCCCAAAGCCATGTAAACAAGCCCATTGGGCATTTAGATATGAAAACAAATTTCTCTTGCATGCTTCTCTATTCTATAAATAGAGAAGCATGCCATGAGAAAGGAAGCTTTGTCCAAAGATCTTATTCTCTAGTTTTCTCTCTATTCTCTCTCTCACTAAACAATCGAAAATAAACATCTTAAGATCTGAGACCAAGGTGCTTGGTGTAATATTCCGCTAGGATCAAGTTTGGTTGATCCAAGAATTATTGTTAGATCCACCCACGTTGGGACCTACATTTTTAACCAAAAAAAAACTTCAATGGCGATGGTGGTAGCTCCGACGACCAAAATGGTGGTGTCGGCGGAGTTGGTGGTGGTGGTGGTGTTGTTGAGAAAGTATAGTGAAGGAGGAATGGAATGAAAAAAAAAAGAGGGGGTGGGTAGGAATGGTTTTGATGGAATGGGATTCCATTCCATTAAGCAACCAAACACATTTTTTTCATTCTCATGTAATGAATCATTCCATTCCTACAGTCATTCCTGCATAACAAACGCTACCTTTATCTCAAGAAATGAAGAAATCTATAAATGGAAAGAGTTGCATTCCTTTGGAATGATCCATTTCATTGATACATGACAAGCAAACATACTTAATTCCATTTCTTTGGAATGATCCATTTCATTTCAACCTTCATTCCTTTATATCAAACATTATCTCAGAGATTCCTAGCAGTTTCTATATCTCTATCTCTATAATTACACTAAAAAACAATATATTTTTTCTCTCCTTCACTCACAACCACTTTCAAATATATTAAAAGATAAATAGATGATAAAAAGTGTTCCTCCAAATTTACTCAAAAAAATTTACTCTGTCTTTTTAAAATTTTTTCTCTACTCCACTCAAAACCACTTATAATCCTCTAAAAAAATTTAAAGAACTCCCTCATATAATTATAAAGAAGCTGTCGGGAACGCTCTAACCAACTAATATACTCTCTTGATAGACATTAGTTTTTGCGTGCCAAGTTTAAACGCTTAAATGTTTATAACCAGACTTATGAGTTATGATACCCATTGAATCAATCCATTTGGTGAAATGAATATGTAGTGGTGTAAAGTAGCACAAATGACTGAAACATTGTGTGTAAAATTGCATAATGTTTTTCTTTTGTAGACGAACATCATGGTACGTGGAAGCATTTTTTATTTGTTTGTGTGGGAAACAAAAAAAGCATATATTTTAGTTGTAAAGGAATTATGATGGAAAAAGGAAAGATATTGATTTAATATTCATGCAGATATGCTTCTAATTTATTCGAAACCAGATCCGTGGACACTTTTGCTGGGATTAATCAACTTGTGTTTTTATGTTGCATGTTCATAATACGGTGAATGGTATCATTCGTCTACTTATATGTGTATGCATTGAAGTCTATTAATTTTTTTTCCTTTAAAACCCTGCGTGGGTTTCCTTTAGTTTTTTTCTAAATATTTTCTGAAGGAAAATACACTTAAACAACCTCTAAGAATATACAAACTTAAATAATAACTAACCTAGGATGCTCTATAAATTAATGGCTGACTAAATACAATGTTTCTAACTTTATATACAGTCCTTTCAATCTTTCATCAAGGTTGAGTTTATGTTTGAATATAAAACTTCTAAGTTTGACTAATAAGGCTATGTTTTAAAATACATATTAAAGAGTGTGGCAAATGCAAAGTGTTGTAAATTCAACTTATGACTTTAACAAATAAGGTTACAGCTGGAATTTTGAAGACAGGTGAGAGTTGAAAACATCTTCACTCACCCATTATTAAAAAACGTAAGGGAAAAGGATCAAAGTTAGGTTTACGTAGCTTGCAGGTTGCATGTGGTGGTTGGTTCAATTTTGTCGGTATACAAGAGAACTACTTTAAGTTCACATTCATTCTATAATTTTGGCTTCAGTCAGAACAGTCAGTTGTTAAACGTGGGGAATCTTGAATTCCACATTTTGGAATTATTTTGCCAGCAAAAGGTTAAGAAATATTTCTTGAGAAAGTTAAAGTTGCAATAAATATGAAAAAATGTGTGGAGCAACTTTGTCTGAAATGAATTTCTTACACTTCAAAGTGTGGAGTCAGGTGGTTATATATACATACATACATATATATATATATGGGTGAGATTTAGAGAGAACTTCTTTTAAAGAGAGAACTAGAGAATTAATAAAAACTATTTTTAGCTTTTTTTTAAAAAATATTTTGCGATTTTTTTTATTCCCTCCTTTTAATAAGATGATATTGTTCCTAAAAAAAACTCAGTCGATGTAGTGCATATGTGCACTAATGTGTATTGCATATATACAATAGTGTTTTATTGCATATAATACAACACAATTGCATTATACAATATATACTATTGAATATATGCAAAATATAAACACTAATAATTATACTCAAAACAAACAATCGCATATATGTAATACAACACTAATGCACATATGTAGTATATTGTTTTTTTGGTATTTTTGTATATAATATAACACTATTGCACTAATATAATACAAAAAATTGCATATATGTTATTCAACATTATTGCACATATCAAAATACACACTAGTGCACATATGCAATAAAAAAAAACAATGTATTGCATATGTGCACTACAACTAGTTTTTTTTATTATTTTTTTATTTTTTTATATTTTTCGAGTGAATGGTAACAAAATATAAGAATAATGGCAAAAACGAAAATTTAAAAATATTTTTTTAATTAAATTAAAAATGTTTCTTTATTAGTTCTCTAGTTCTCTCTTTAAGAAGGAGTTCTCTCTTGATCCTCTCCGTATATATATATATATATATATGTGTGTGTGTGTGTCTAAAAACAACATATGTATTCCAACAGTATAAAATAGTGAATAGGAATATATGATGTTGCAAACATAACCTGGTTTAGAAGGGAAACTTAATTGTCTTGATATCTATTTGGGTACTGAGCAAACGAATAGAATTCAGTTTATTAAAAATCAAGCATGCTCAATAGATTGATAACAAATTATAATGCCCGATATCTCCGAAACAACAACACTTTACTTGGTCACACTTCAACCTACGGCGAAATATGCCGAGACGAGAACTGTTGGTTCACAGCTCACAAGGCACTAACATTACAATTATAGTGACCATATCTAAATTACTTTATTAAATTCAAATCAAGTACACAAGTCTCAAACAATTACAAATAAGGAATCCTAGCTCATAAGACATCATTTCCATTCACGAAAGCCATCCCAGCAAAGTTGATAGGCACCATCAGCTCACTCATTTTGTGTCATCCAGTCAGGCTCAGAAGATTCACCGAATTTCGTCAACAATGCCTTTACATTCGCTTTGGAGTTCCCTTTATCAATCCTTGGGACATCTTGAGCTCCAAATGAACTATTCTGCACAAACCTTCGACTCCCAGAACCAGAACCTTGACCACTCTCATATTCAGTCACATCCACGATCTTTTCCTCACAAGCAGGCTTACTCTCTTGCAAAGTGCCCAACTTCATTACAGTTGTAATAACAAAGCTTGTCTTTGTCAAACCCAATGTTGTTGTTTCTGCTGTTTGCACCAAAGCTGTTCTTTCCATATTTCTTGATAAAGTTTGTGGCCCAGTGAACTGCCATATTCATCTCGTACTTAATATCCAACCTCTCAAGATCTTGTTTGTTTATCTCTGGTAGATCCCCTTGAGTAAATGACGGTGACAAGAGGGTTCTTTTCATCAGTTCCTCATGACTCGCCATGACGGAATGGAACAATGAAATGTGGCAATCATCAACTTGAAGAGTGGGTTGGCTTGAGCTACTTGAACTTCTTAAACCCTTATTCAGATCATGAGCTTTTAGGGTTTGGTTGGCCACTTGATTCACAACATCTTGAATGGAATTTTAAGTTACTGAACTAGAAGACCCAGCAGATGAAATGAAGGCTTTGTTTGGTTCGGCTTAAGTTACATGTTGAACACCTTGAACTCCATCAACAGCATGAACGGTTAGGTGTGATTGAGTCAGAAAAGCAGCTCCAACTTCTGAACCTATAGACACACATGCTTGTTTTAAGAGAGCCGATATAGTTGTTCATTCTGAGCTTGTCATCCATCTCAAATGAACTGATGGTGGAGATTAAGTCCATCAGGGTCGTTGTACTCATATCCTTAGTTCTCTTGATAGTAGTCATATTGTTGTTCCAAGTATATAGCACTGAGTTTAACAACTTCTTGTTGACTTCAGACATCTCACCAATAATACCAGCACTTCTCATTTTGTATTCAAAGCTTCAAATCTCTCAATGAGTGATGCAATGGTCTCGCCTTGAACATGATTAAACATATTGAATTCACCATTGAGCATTTCTTTTCTGCTTTCCCTCATCTCTGCATTTCCCTCAAACTTCTCAACCAGGACATCCCAAAGTTGCTTTCCAGTTGTACAAATCTCTAATGCTTTGAGTGATCTTGGTGGCTAGACATATGCTTAGATAAAAATAGGTTTTTTTGACCTTTAAGCACTTTTTGGAGATCACCTTGAGTAAGAGTCGTGGAAGGAACATCAACTTCAACAGCATCTACCACGGCTGTTGATCTACGAGGTCCATTCTCAGTTGATCTTATGATCCCATTGCCATTTGTTATATTAAAGTTCTTAAATCTCCACTTCCATTCTTCAAAGTTGCTCTTAAAGCTTAGGAGTCGGGATGGTTTGTTAAAGGTTCCAGATTTATGTTCAAGTATTAAGAAAATCCTTAACGTCATCTCAGATTCAGAAGTCATCTTCAAAAGATTCAGAAATCAGTTTTGGCATTAGTGAAAAATTCTGAAAATTCTAAGTCTTTTGAATGGCTATTGTAGTGAACAGTAATTAGATTGCAAAATGAACAGTATTGCGATTCTAGTCAAATGAGATTCTGAAGATTTTGCGATATCGATGAATGCGATTCTGGTGGATGCGATTCTGATGGATGCAATTCTGGATAGATGCGATTTTGAAGGGTAGCGACTGCGAGTTGGATGTGAATGTGCAGCCTGATTGCGATCTGATTGTGAAACAAATGCGATTGCGATTTGTGTCACAAATGAGATTGCAATGTCTCACCAATGCGATTGCATTCAGTACCTGATGATACAGACTCGCAAAACACACTGTTTGAAACGTAACTGTAACATTTCAGTTTTATTTACTCGTTTTTGTAATCATACCCGACCCATTTTGTAGCCGGGTATTTCATAAATAAAAACCCCGTAATTTCTTAATTGTTATTGTTTATTTATTTAATTATTTATTTGATAATAACTATTACGAATATATAAGATACACCCCTATGTAATTTTAATCCACTTTTGCACCCATCTCTAAAGATTAAGGACCACATTGCAATTATTATTCAAAAGAAACATAATCTTTCTTCTTCCTCTCTCCCAACCGCAAATCAGCCACAACCAACCCTAGCTTGGCCCATAATTCTAGTGTGTAATCAAGTTTTAATCTTACCAAATCTTTTACTAACCAAAATCGCATTCTACCGACGATTTAATTAAGGTATTAACGTTTTATGACAGATAATTTGGACAATAACTAAACCGCAGCTGACCATGAAGCGTTTACACTATATATATATATATATATATATATATATAGGGAGAGGATCAAGAGAAAACTCACCTTTAGAGAGAAAACTAAAAAACTCCTAAAACTCCTAAAGAATTATTTTTAATTAAAAATAAAAAAATATTTTCAAAATTCTGTTTTAGCCATTATTCTTATATTTTCTTATATTTCACTCGAAAAATATAAAAAAATAAAAATAAATAAATAAAAAACCCGCTATAATGCACATACGTATTACTGTGCGATACCGTTGTATTACACATGTGTATTACTATGTATTTTTGAGTTTAATAGTGTTTTATTGCATATATTCAATATTTGTGTATTGTATATGTGTAGTAGTGTTGTATTATATGGAAAAAAAATAATAAAATAAAAGTCAATGTGGTGCACATGTGCGTTAATGTTGTATTACACATACGTACTAATGTGTATTCGATGTGTGTATTAGTCTTATATTGCATATATACAATAGTGTGTATCAAATATGTGCAATAGTGTTGTATTCTATGCAATACAAACACTTTTGCATATATGCAATGCACACTATTACACATGCGCACTATACCGACGAGGTTACTGAAAAGTTTTTTTTTTTTTTTGAACCAATAACAACATATAAGAATAATGGAAAAAACAGAAACTTCAAAAAAAAAATTAAAAAAGTTAAAAATCGTTTTTTAGAAGTTTTTAGGAGTTTTTAAATTTTCTCTTTAGAAGGAGTTTTCACTAGAACCCACCCATATATATATATATATATACAGGAGAGATTTCAATTAAGAACCCCTTTGAGTTTTAAGAACTCGAAAAAACTTAGTGTAACGATTTTTTTTTCGATTTTTTTTTACACATGCGTAATATACGTAAGTTACATACACGTAAAAAAATTACATAATTTTTTACGCACCGAGTCGACTTTTTACACATGTGTACCGGACGTAAAAGTTAGTGTAACCACTTACATATTTATTTTCTCTCCTAAGTTGACTTTTTTGCCAGATTTAATCTCAACTACATATTCCAATCCATTTAATTAAATGTGTGGCCTAGAATTGAGTTCTTAAGTTCTTAAAACTCAACATGGTTCTCAAAATATCCCTCCCCTATATATATATATATATAAAGCAAGGTTAGAATAAGAAGTGGTTTTTTCCTAAAAAGTGTAAGAAGTGATATGGGCCATTAGATGAAATATAACAAAGGAGGGTAGGATGGTCCATAGTTATTTTGTTATTTTTGGAATTAATTTTATGAGTTATTATATTGTTAAAATTTTAATTAATATGTTTATTGAAAAATATTTTTAGCATATTCACCGGCAGACCATATCCGGATATCAATTTGCTCAGCCGCCGTCGTCGTTTCCGTTCACTCACCGGCGTCAACCTCTTCACCGCCGCCTTCCGCCACCCGTAACTACCACCCCACCACCGCCGTTATCAACCACATCCTCCGCCGTATCTCCAAAACCCCCCAAACTCATCCCACAAATAATAACCTCAATCCAATCCACTAACCACACATACCGAGAACACAACCCATTAACCATCCTCAAAACAAATACCCAACACTCCATGATCGATCAAACCCTAACCCTAATTCAACAAATGAAACAAATTTTTGGCTGTGACCCAGGTATAAGATCTTACAATACTTTATACAATGCTTTTATTGAATCCAATCAGTTTAATCGTGTCGAATTGTTGTTTAGAAGCTTTAGAAAAATGGGTGTTGTTCCGAATTTTGAAACGTATAATGTTATGATTAAGGGTTTATGTAAACGGAAGGAGTTTGTGCGGGAAAAGGAGACAGTGGATTGGATGTTTCGGAAAGGGATGCTACTGGATAAGTTTAGTTATGGGACTTTGATTAATAGGTTGGTGAAGAACGGTGAGACAGGTCGTGCACACCAGGTGTTCAATGAAATGTCCGAGAGAGGAGTGACGCCGGACGTGATGTGTTATAATATGTTAATCGATGGGTTTCAGTGTGTTATTTACGTGGTGGCGGTGGCGGTGGTGGTGATAGGCGTGAGGGGTGGTGATAGGCTGTGAATACCCTGGTGATGATGGTTGTCGGAGGTCGGTGGCGGCTGGTGATGTGGAGGTGGGTGGTGACAATGGTGGTGGGTTTGATGGGTGAGAGTGTGTGTGTGTGTGTGTGTGTATGTGTGTGTGTGTGTGGCTTTATCTTTTATGGGTATATATATAAGTGTGTTTTTGTTCTTGGTGTTCTTGATGTTGTGTTATAAATATGGATTAATATTTGGTGTTGTGTTTTAAAACACACTGTAATATAGATTACAATGTGTTTTTGGTGTTGTAATTTAATTTTGTTACCATATATAATATAACACACTGGATGAATATTCCCTTAGAGTGTTATAAAACAAGAATTAAAAAAAAAAACACACCGCCTAAAAAACACACTTTCCATCCAAACCATCAGATCATCAAATCTAACGCACCAGATTACTTCTTACACTTCTTAGACACACTCCACTTCTTATTATAACTCCACCCTATATACATATATATATATATGTATATATATATGTATATGTATATATATATATATATGTATATATATATATATATGTATATATATATGTTGTTGATTCAATTAAACTCGCACCCACACTCATCCTGGCCTTGCAAATCAAAGCCCCAACCTAATTTACCCAAACGAATCCGTTAAGAACATGTTTTAATATCACCTTGGCCGAAAACCCTAACTCTCCAACCACCATAAATCTTGTAACCTCTCAGGTAATTGATCTATGAATTAAGTTTGTTTTTCACCATCTATCAAAACCCCCAAATCAATTTTAGCGTTCATGGACCAAATAACCCGATTAAACACCTAGGTTTTATGATTGAATTGGGGAAGAACATTACTTTGTCTATTTATTTAACTGTCTTCACATTATTAACCCTAGGTGTTCCCGTCTCATATGTACATATGTGACCCGCCTAAACCGGTCTGGGGCACGGGTTCGAGCCTCCCCAGACCCGGTTTATATATATATATAGGGGATGGATCATGCGAGAAGTGATATTATAGTGAGAAGTGCGAGAAGTCAATCTCAACCATTGATTAAACAAATCAATGGTGCATAATGATAATGGCAAACTTGTAATTAAGAGAAAAATAATATACCACATATTTATGATAAAAGGGTAATTTGGTCTCCCTTCTAGTTGTTTCAAATCATTAATTCCCTAACTCCTAAATTGTTCTCCACATTAATTATCTTAGAAGGTTACAAATTTTTAGAAAAAATAATTGGCTTTTACATAAAACACATCTTCTAAGAAAAATTTTAAGAAATATCTTCATGATCAATTTTTTTTACATTAAAAATTTCATAATATTCATTTAAATTATTTTTTATATGCATATTAAAAACAATGTATATGCAAGTAAATGGTAATAATTTCATTTACACAAATAACATATTAATCTGCACATAACTCATGCTCACTTAAACAAATGGTTAGTTAATTCGTATTCACCTCCACATAACTTGTATTTACCAACACATAACTTATTTTCACCTACATAGATTTTTGATTTCTTTTATTTGCACCAACAGGAACTAATACTTACCTACACATAACTCCTATTTACCTACACATAACACGTATTTGCCTACACAAAAAAAGATTTATTAAAAATATTTAAAATTAAAAAACATGATTTATTTTCATAATTGAGAATATTTTACAAGTTTAATTTAATATTATTAATTATATGTACAACTTTTGTTTGTGTATGTTAATATTGTAATATGTGTAGTTAAATACAAATGGGTAGGCTATAACATGAAGTAGTTTTGTATATGTAGGTAAACATTTTGATCTGTGTAGGTTCATATATGTGGTATTTCAAATTGTTTATGCTTAAATTTTATTGTGTGTAGGTTCATATATGTACTGTGTTTGTAGTATTTTGAATTTTGTACATGTAAATTTTATCATGTGTAGTTGTATATATGTACAGTGTATGTGATATTTCGAATTGTGTACGTGTAAATTTTATCTTGTGTTAGTATATTTGTATGCGGTATTTTGAATTGCGTATGTATAAATTTTATTGTGTATGGGATCAATTGCATACTGTATAGGTGGTTTGATGAATTCGGTATAAAATTGAAATCTTCCTAAATTTGGTTAACTTAGAAAAGTTATGACAAAGGAATTAATCATAAATTAAAAATAAAAAAACAAAAAATTTAAAACAAAAATTAGTTCATTAGTTATATTTTCTGAACTAGTCAAACTGTTTTTATGATAGATAGAACTAGTTATATTATAAAAGTATTTAGATAAAAACAAAAATATGTGTAACTTATCCCAAAGATTTGTTACTTTCCATACATGGAAAAAAACTTGTACTAAAATACCCCCATCTATTAAAATAAAATAAGAATAAAAGAAATATTATGATTGGTTGTAATGACTTCTCGCTCTAAAAACACTTCTGAAATGAATCTAATCATATATATATATATATATATATATATATATATATATATATATATATATATAATAGTAGCTAAATACTATTTTAATAAAACGAGTCCTGGGTTATTGTTTTCCTTGTTTTGAACCCTCGTTTATTAAGTAGTCCATGTCATATATATGTATATATACAATATCATATAACAAAAAGGATAATAATATTTCTACCATTCGCGTAATAAACCAAACTAATAACCTATTAACGTCCTAAATAAATGTTCATTTAACTTTCCCATTAATACATATATTAATAATATTTAACAATATTAGTATATATAATAGTTTTTTATTTATCAATAATTAATATATACAATATTTCAATCAAGCGTAAATAGTAGTAAATAATAATAATATTAATACTAACAATAAAAAAAATGACAATAATGATAATAAGAATAATATATAATATAAAATATAAGTCATAAATAATCAATAATAAATATAATAATCTTTAGATTTATTAAACTAATAGTTCGATAGTCTCAAAATACCATCAAATTGCAAATCCGTTTTAAGACTCGCAATTTTCTTTTCGTTTATTAATTAAAGTATCGTTAACAATTAGGCAATTTCTGTTGACGTACCTTGAGAAGAGCAATCGTTATCATCTTAATTTTATTATCATATCAACATTTATTCCAAACTGTAAGGTAAGTAATCCATATCTCACTTTTTATTGTTTTACATTTTGGGGGCGTTATGCGTTCACAATTTAATCATTTTATTTCACACTACAATTCCATTATTTGCGTTATATGATATCGCTCAATTAGTTATACGTGCAAATTTGACTATGTGTTTATTTTATATTCTGGTGGTTGGTGTCTCATCCTCATTAGTATGATCATACGCCGTCAGAGTAGCTCGTTATCCATGGGATTCGAGTGAAAAGACAACCTTTATATTATTGTTATGCTAGTTTTAGTAATTCATATTAATCGTAAGGAATTGACTTTTTAATATTATATATATTCAAAAACCGTGATTACTTGCTCAACTTTATGTTGACAAACTATATATTTTCGCGCATGGCGCAGGTAGATTTTTGAGATGAAGAAACAAGCTAAGAAATAGTTAGAACTTAGATTGCATGATGAATTAAAGACTTGTTTATTTTTATTATTAAATTTTAATGTTTATTTCCATGAGACAATGTTTTTGTTTTTTCGTACTTGAATTATATGAAATAAATAATTTAGATATTGACACGTGTATTTATTTTAATGTCTTTTGAGCTATGATACAATTATGTCGCGTCCTGGCATATTCTGCCGTAGGTTGGGGTGACAGATTGGTATTAGAGCCGAAAGCCATAAGATAGGTGGTTAGACGTAACGGCTTAGTAGCATACTTAGAGTCCCTATACGTGCACCCTACTTGTTTAAATTTTTGTGCATAGCTTAATTTATTTAAAGACTTGTTTATTTTTATTATTAAATTGTAATGTTTATTTCCATGAGACAATGTTTTTGTTTTTGCGTACTTGAACTATATGAAATAAATAATTTAGATATTGAGCGTGTATTTACTTTAGTGTCTTTTAAGCTATGATACAATAGTTGAACCTAAGGTTGCATGATGAATTAAAGACTTGTTTATTTTTATTATTAAATTGTAATGTTTATTTCCATGAGACAATGTTTTTGTTTTTACGTACATGAATTATATGAAATAAATAACTTAGATATTGACACATGTATTTACTTTAGTGTCTTTTGAGCTATGATACAATTATGTCGTGTCCCGGCATATTCCGCTGTAGGTTGGGGTGTGACAGATTGGTATCAGAACCGAAGGCTATAAGATAGGTGGTTAGACATAACGGCCTAGTAGCATGCTTAGGGTCCCTATGCCTCAAAATCATTTTTCAAAACTTTAGGATGATTTTTAATCGGGATTAGAAATCCCACCTTTTACTTCTCCTCTCCTTGAGGACGATTCGTGTAACGGATACGTAGTAACTGTAAGGGGGGCACGCCTGTACACCGATCCCTTGAACTAAGGCTTGCGAGCCTAAGGAAGTGCAATGCGCACAAATCTTAATTTTCCGCCAGACCTGGTTTCCTTCCTGGAGGTGAGGTATGAGTGTGAAACGTTTTAAGACAAAGCGTATCACACCAAACGTTCACGAATCTACTATCCTCATTGTATCAATCGTGGTCATGTGACGATCACACCACTTGGTTTATAACCGAATTCACGGTGATACGTGGCTAAACTCGGTTTTACGTATTGTGTTTTAGTTGAATGGGTGGATGAAGTACACAAATACGTGGTGGTTCCCGAAGTACTTCAACCATCTATCTCAACACCCCTCACAACTCAATTTTCATCAATTTTGTGAAGTTAATACATGAATATTTTAAAAACTTTTATTTGGTTTTCGATATTTTCATTTCGTTGGAAGGAACCATCGTGGTTCATGAAATCCTAACCAACAAATGAAACCCTATATTTCAATTTTAAGTTATGATTATTTATTTATTTATTTATTTATTTATTTATTTATTTATTCCTCATAACGTTAACACCTATAAAATCAAGTCTCATAAATGACATCATTCTCATCCTCAACCATAAACCCAACCTTAAACTATTAAACATAATTCACAAGTATCAATTTACACAAACTCATACATTTACAGCATTTATCCAAGTCTCATAAATTTTACACATTTTATCCTTGTAGTGTGTGTTCCCGTCTCATCAACCGTACCCATCGTGTCGGCAACTCTGGCCGTATAGCATGTCGTCTCGCATTACGAATGGAATCGTGGAAGCCCTCCCAATAATAAACTCTCAACTCCAAACCGCGAATGCAGCTAATGTTCCCGTGAACCCTAATGTTTGCTCTTTCAAGCAATTCACCAACGCTAACCCGACCGATTGCTTTGGGACTGAAGGTGCTACAACCCTTCTTCAATGGTTCGAGCACATGGAAAGCGTGTTCCTCCACGGTGCATGCCCATAAGACAAAAAGACCATTTATGCCTCAAGCATTTTCAAATTAAGTGCCCTTACTTGGTGGAATAGCAAAAAGAAAGACCTTGGGGCTGAGGTTGCCATGGCCTTATCATGGGATGACCTCAAAAAGCCCATGCTAGACAAGTTCTGCCCAAAATATGAACTCCGAAAGTTGGAAGAAGAGTTCTGGAATTTGAAGCAAGAGGGAGGTGATAATACCACCTACAATGATCGAATTCATGAATTGAGCCTCCTCCTTCGGCATATGGTCACTCATTCGGAGCGTGCCATTGGCAAGTACATCACGGGTTTGCCGAGGCAAATCCAAGAATCCGTCCTAAGCCATGACCCGAAGGATCTTCATAATGCCATTACCTTAGCCGGTACCCTCACTAAAAACCACGTTAAGGTCGGGACCTTGACGCGGAAAAGTTCCAAAAGGCCCAATGATAAGCCCGCATCCGAGCCCGCTAAAGAGTCCAAGCCCGATCCCTCAAAGCTCGAGTCCTCTAAACACAACCACAACCACAACTCATCTCATTACCGCAATAACAAACGAAAGCCCAATTCACAATACTATGTCATAGCCCAATCACAAACCCAACAAGCCCCTCCAACCAAGAAACCATACACCGGCCCACACCCAAATTGCAACACTTGCCAACGTCACCATTCGGCACAATCCACTTGCCGAGTGTGCACCAATTGCCACCGATTTGGCCACCTCACCCAATACTACCGAGAGGCACCCCGTGCGCAAGTCGCTCCACTATGATTCGCACCATCAAACCAACCCAACCGAGCCGTCCCTCGTGCCCCAATCGTTAATCCCATTAGGGCTTGCTATAATTGCGGTGATCCAAACCATCTCCGCAACGTGTGTTCTCGACTCTCTCAAGCCCATCAAGCCTATGTTGCACCACAACCGTACTATACTTCCCAAGCCTACCAAGTGCAAACTTACCAACCTCAGGTACCCCAACTCATTTCTCCTACAAATCCGCAAGCCCAACCCTTGCTCATACAAGCCTACCAAGCTCCAACCCCTTAAGCTTCAACCTCCCAAACCCAAGCACCTCAAGGAACTCAAGCGAGAGCTTTAACCATCAATGCTCATCAAGCCCGAAACTCGAACGATGTGGTGAACGGTACGTTTCTAGTTAAAAAGCATCATGCATCGGTTTTATTTGATTCGGGAACCAATAGGAGTTTCATTTCCTTTGATTTTGAATACGTACTTGATGTGCCCCTTAGTAAATTGTCTAAGCCATTCACGGTAGACATATCTAACGGTAGTTCGATCGTTATTGACTCGGTCGTCCGTAATTGCACGCTCACCCTTACTTGGCAAAAGTCCTCGATTGATCTTATTCCGATGCAAATGGGTAGCTTCGACATCATCATTGGTATGGATTGGCTCTCTCTTCAACCGTGCCAAAATTCTATCTTTCGAGAAGATTATTCGTATCCCTATCGAAGGCGGCGTAATTCTAAACGTTGCTGGAGAAAGAGTGTTCTCAAAACTAAACCTAATGTCGTGCCTTGAAGCCCAACATTATTTGCGCAAGAATTATGTCTCTTTCTTAGCCCATGTCATCTCAAAGGCCCACAAAGAAAAGCAACATTCCCACATCCCGATTGTTCGCGACTTCCCTGAAGTCTTTCCCGAAGATGTTTCCGGGCTCCCTCCCATACGTCAAGTGGAGTTCCGTATTGATCTTGTACCCAGAGCAAACCCGTAGCCAAAGAACCTTACCTTCTTGCACCCTCTGATATGCAAGAACTCTCGAACCAAATCCAAGAACTCACGGACAAGGGTTTCATTCGATCGAGTTCGTCTCCATGGGGCGCACCCGTTTTGTTTGTCAAGAAGAAGGACGGTACTTTTCGTATATGTATCGATTACCGTGAGCTCAATAAGCTTACTATAAAGAAAAGTCATCCCCTTCTGCGCATCAATGATCTATTCGATCAACTCCTTGTTTCTCCAAGATTGATCTCCGTTCGGGTTATCACCAACTTTGTGTCCGAGGATGACATACTCAAGACCGCCTTTCGTACTCGTTATGGGCACTTTGAATTCCGAGTTATGCCATTTGGATTGACTAATTCTCCCACCGTCTTCATGGATCTTATGAATCACGTTTGTAAACCCTACCTTGACAAGTTCGTGATTATTTTCATCGACGACATCTTAATATATTCTAAATCCGAGGACGAGCACAAAGATCATTTACGCGCCATTCTTGAGTTGTTGCGAAAGGAACAACTTTATGCTAAATTCTCTAAATGCGAATTTTGGCTAAAGCAAGTTCAATTCTTGGGCCACATCGTCAACAACAAGGGTATTCACGTTGATCCTGCTAAAATACAAGCCGTTAAAAATTGGAAAACCCCATCCTCTCCAACAGAGGTTCGCTCATTTCTTGGTTTAGCGGGATATTACCGTCGCTTCATCCGCAACTTTTCAAAGATTGATTCACCCCTTACAGCGCTAACACGCAAAGGGAAAGTTTACGAATGGGGTTCCGCGCAAGAAAAAGCGTTTCAAACCCTAAAGGACATGCTTTGCAATACTCCTATCCTTGCTCTTCCCGAGGGCTACGATTATTCTTTTATGTTTTGTGACGTTTCTATCCAAGGTCTCGATTGTGTTCTTATGCAACGAGACAAGGTCATCGCTTACGCTTCGCGTCAATAAAGGTTCATAAGAAAAATTACACGACGCATGATCTCGAACTTGGTGCGGTCGTGTTTACCTTGAAAATTTGGAGACACTATCTTTATGGCACGAAATGTGTGGTCTTCACCGACCATAAAAGTTTGCAACACATCTTTGACCAAAAGAATCTCAACATGAGATAAAGACGATGGGCCGAAGTATTAAGCGATTACGATTGCGAGATTTGCTACCACCCCGGGAAAGCAAATGTCATGGCCGATGCTCTTAGTCGTAAAAGTCACATTAAATCTGTCTTGCTCAATTGTGTCACCATACAATCCGACCTTCAATACCACATCTTCGATGCTCAACACGTCTCTGTGACCGAAGGAAGTTTATACGGCGAGATGTCATGTGTCGCCGAACTTCAACTTGAAAGACTTAAACATAAACGAAAAACTAAATTTCGTTGAAGAACCGGTGGAAATATTAGAGGGAAAAATAAAACAATTAAGACACAACAAAATCTCTCTAGTCAAAGTTCGATGGAACTCAGAACGGGGACCCGAATTCACGTGGGAGCGGAAATCCGAATTCAAAAAGAAATACCCGCACTTGTTTCCAAACAAAGACAAAGTTGAAAAATCAAATTTCGGGGACGAAATTTTCTAACGGGGGAGAATGTGACATTTGAGCCAAAACAAGGTGCACCTCAGTACGTATTTACCGATTAAGCAAATAAACGCCTTTTGCGTAACAAACGAACGATTAACCGAACGGGTCGGGTTATGACCCAGATATCTCGGGGGGGCATCTATAAGTGATATACGTTTAATACAAGCTAAAATATTAGTAATATGGCCTTAGTTCGATAACAAACAAGTTAAACGAAAACATGCTCGTTTAACTACCCGCTATAGATTTAAACGCGAAAGATAGTTACAAACCAAGCATTTTATCATCCGTTAAGCCGAAAAAGACTTACCAAACACTTATTTGAAATGTTTTAAGCGATCCGTGAAAATATTTTTGATTTTTACAAACATATAGTATGTTTTTATAATTTTACTCAAAACTAGCCGAAAAACATTCGTTTTCGCACTGTTTAACGCACCCGATAAGTTTTTCGGCCAAAAACCGAACCCGAACTAAATTTGGACTGGGCTTTTCGTATTTGGGCTTGAGGAATCAGAATATTGGGCCAAAACAGCCCATAGGGGGCCCATAGAGACTTCCGATCGGACCACACACTCCACCCCCACTTTTTTTATAAAACTTATTCCACAAGCTTGTTTATTCATTCTAATTTATAAAAAGTTGAGGTCCAAGAAGCTGCAACCAAAATTTCCAGATTTCTCCCAAAACCCTAAGGTAAAAACTTAAATAAGCTACTTTTACACTTGTTTAACATTGATTAATACCAAATAAACATAGTTTGATTGCCAAAAATCATTCCTAACCATGTCCTAAAAATGGTCCATAAACATGTTTTGATCATACACATGGTAAGGAACCTGTTTTGATAGTTTTTTTGGCCATAAACACGGATTAAAGGGTTGAAACGGCGTTTTTACGGTTCAAAAGTTCGTTTTTGTGCACTAGCCGAAACCCTAAGTTAAAGGGCTGTTCTATTGATGAAACCTTCTTGGTTTGTGATATAGTACCTGTACCTAGCCTACATAGAGGCACAAGAGTTTGAAAAGTTGATTAGAAAGTCGGAAACGATCCAAACCCGCTAAGGTAATGCCGAAACACTCGCTTACGGGTTGTTTAGGTTAAGGTTGTGATGTGCATATTGTTAGGACTTTAAATTTTTCAGGGACATCAGGGACCATGTTAATGAGTCCCTGTTCAAATTTGGTAATTTTTCGACCATCCGAGAAGATTTGGCGAATTTATTACTGAATTGGAACGTTTATTTGGGAAAAATAGCTAAATTACTTCAAAAATTATGAAATTTTTCTGGGAACTCAGATTTGATGTATTTTGATCACATATAAATTTTGGGATCATTTGGAGAAGTTTAAAGGTATTTTGTCTATATGCGTTCGTATGAATTTTTATAGCCGAATTTGGGCCGAAAAGAATATTGCACGAGCTTTTTACATTCTGAAATTGATACAGGTTGTTTTAGGATATGATTTAAGTATTCAGGAATTTTTGTGGAATTTTTGGAAATTGTTTGGGGTTAACGGACGATTTTCAGACGAAATATAGCTGATAAAATAAATTTTTATAAATTAATAAATAAGTAAATAATTCCAGAAATATTTTTATAAAAATATAAATATTTTAATTGATAAGTGGCTAAATTTTCATAATTTAATGATTAACGGTTAATTAATTATGCTAATTTAAAGATTAAACAAATTCAGTTTTTATAAAAACCGGCAAGTTCGCGACTAACCAACCTGCGGGAATATCAAAACACCAAGAGTGATCAAAAATCATATTTTTGGATTAATTAAGTAAAAGCGAACTTTTCTATGAGAAACCTGGACAATTCGGGTGGATTGTGCGCGTTTCTTCTCAAATCAAACTGAATAAACGGAAACGGGCCCCGTGGCTAATCCGGGACCCCAGTATGTGATCCTTCTTTATAACTTAATCATTTTATTAACCAATACATTTATCCAAGCTTATTTTCCCATAACTGTTTTCTGAACGCGTAAACGAACAACTTGGCCCAGCTGGGAAAACGGGAATCTGAGCCAAGTTCGGTTTTAAGTATTAGACATTGAACAACATCACAACCTAAGCCTATTGCCACTTTCTGGGCGTTCCAGCTACACCTAGATTAGTTATACAGCCCAGTTTAGTATTGAGATTATAATAATATTAAAATATTAATATTATTATAATATTTATTATAGGAACTACTGATAGCGGACCGAACAAACCACGAGCTGATACAGTACTGATTATCTACTAAACCGTGAGTTTCACGACCCCACTCTTTAAACAGTTTTACGAACTTTTGGGGTGAAAAGCATGTTTGATTACATATACATACCTGAAACATGTATTGATGCGAATTATCTAAGTGCTAACACACGAAAGTCCCCACTAACACAGTGATTAACTTCGAGCCGGTGGCTTGTGAATAGTACTATTGGTTTGACAAACCCAAACGGAGCCGGCATGTATTGCTGAGACTTTACCCCGTCTGCACATGACCATAATTATACAACACGCTATGTAGTGTTAGACATAGCTACTTGGGGCATATTGTGGGCGGAAAGGGGCCACAGTGGTTGATTGAGCGTGGGAAATGGATGCACGCAGCACATACAGTCAAGGCTTCACTGTAGCTTAGCATAATTACATCATTTACATACATACATACTTATTTCATGATTACAAGTGTTAACTTGTGAATACTCATTACTGTTTTCTTGAAACTCGTGAAACTCACCAACTCTAGTAGTTGACCCGTTTTAAACTGCTTTTCAAGTGTACCTAAATCGGAATGATTTGGTGATCTGTTACTTGCCCAAGGTTTGTGGTTGATGCTATGTGAATAGAAGCAAGGATACTAGTAGTAAGATCGTATAGTTAACGAACTAGTTTGGTTTGCATCACCTAGACTGTAAAACAATGATAGAACGATGAAATGTAATATATTGTAAATTAGTTTGTAATGTTTCTTTATAAACAATGTGTTGATACCAGAGGTGTCTGTTACATTTCCGTTTTACGCTTCCGCATTGTGCTAGTCGGGGTGTTACAGAAGTTGGTATCAGAGCCATTGGTTATAAAGGATTAGGTTATCCCTTAGGGTTCCTAAAATATAACCGTAGGCTCGATTAACTCTGGGAAAATAATTAAATAATAAATTAATATTATATACTGATAGATGTCGGGATGAACTTGTAGGGCAAGTGAGTTATTGTGGTCCGGAACATAATAACAGACTTTCTTGTACGATGGAATTCGGGGAGAAGTCGCAAAACGTGCGGTTAGGTAAAAGTGGCAACGTATATGTATAAAAGGTAATGTGAAAGTATATATATATGTAACACTCATACGTGCTTATCTGAAACAAGGTGTATGAATACATGTACGTACGATACTGTTGATGACGGTAAATTTTACTATGAATATTATATTCATTTTTATTCAATATTGATTTAAATAATAATAATAATTAAAATTTTAATAAAACTAATATTATATTCTAATATAATTAATATTAAATTTGGTTTAATTAATTAATCTTTTCGACAATAGTTAGCGCTAGCAATAGATATTATTCTTATAACTAACCTTTGTGCAGAGTTATGTCAAGGAATAACGACTGCGTACCGGAAGAAGAACCGGTAATCTCTGTTGAGGAGGATCCAGAAGAGGAATCCGAGGAGGATCCAGAAGAGGAGGACCCAGAAGAGGAACCGGAGGAGGAGGAGGAAGAGGTGGAAGAAGAAGTTATTTGTAAAGAGCTACCCAGGAATGTGCCTGATCTGTCCGGCTACAGATGTGATAGTTATCCACCCAGGTCACCACGCAGGGATCAAAACGAAGTTAACAGTCAGTATCGTTCACCTGCTAGAGTAGCCCGATCACCCACTCCACCTATACACCTGTCGCTGACAACTTCAGCTACTGCACGAGTCTGACAGACTGCTCGTATTCGGGTAACCCCGATTGACCCTACCTCGATTCCATTCAGATCTATCCACTGTCGGGGAGGACCTTCCCGTTCATTGAGTATACCTACCCCTCGCCCTGACCTCTCAAACGCAGGAAACAACTCTTGGATGGCTGTCCTGACTGACCGTGTGATAGACCACTCGATAGCCATAGCTAACATTAACCAGGAAAGGAGGGACGTGACCCAGTGCTTATCGACGTTACATCAGATAGTACTGAACTTGCAGCAGTCAGATGCCTACCACCGTTGGTGTTTGGATAGGGTGACAGTTCGGCTGTGGAACTGTTACTGGATGATTACGGTGTTGTTATTTTTATGTTTGTGGTTAGCCTATCGTTTGTACGGATAAATGCAGAATGTTACAGATATGTGTACATGATCTTTTAGATACTCCATGTATGTATATAGTAGTGTGTTATGTTAAAATGGGGCACAATTTTGTACATTATTACAAGCACTGACCCTTATAGGGTTAAGTCTAACAGTCACTTAGTGACAGATTTTGATATATACATGCAAGCACTGGCCTTTATCAGGCTAAGTCTATGTACCTTTTAATATCAATGTACGGAACAATTTGTGAAATGTCAGTATGTTATCTGGTTTACCTGTACAACATTTATTGTGATTATTATTACACAGTGCCGTAGACTGGAATTAGTATTAATTGGCTTATATTTGTTTATCATTATAGAATGGCCCCAAAGAAAGCAACCCCCATGACTGAGGCAGAAATAGCCGAGATGATTGTTCGGCAAATGCAGGCAGCAATACCACTTATTTTAACACAAGTAACTACTGGTGTTAATGCCAATATACAAACAAACCAGCAACAAATCAATAATGCTCCCCTAACCAACAATGAAACAGTTACAAATAATAATCCCCCACCTAATACAAATGCCCCTACCAATGCAAATAATCCCCCACCTGATGCAAATAATGTCAACAACAATAATCCCCCACCGAACCCAAATAATAACAATAACAACCCTAATCCCCCTCAAAGGGAATATTTGATCAAAAACTTTATGGCCTGTAAACCGATTGATTTCAAGGGCACTGAAGGGCCAAACGGGTTAATCAAGTGGATCGAGAAAACTGAATCCGTCCTCAATATCAGCAATTGTCCAACCGAAAACATTGTCAAGTATGTTGCCTCTACATTTACTGATCACGCATTAATGTGGTGGAACACTACGGTGCAGATAAAAGGTCAAGATACGGTAAATCGCATGACATGGGCCGAACTTAAATCATTGATGCTAGAACATTTTTTCCCAAAGAATGAAGTACAAAGGTTAGAACATGAACTTTGGAGTTTAGAAATGAAAGGAGCGGATCATCCGGAGTATACCAACCGCTTCAACGAACTGGCTCGCCTAGTACCATGGTTAGTAACTCCCGAGGACAAACGAGTCGAACGTTATATTTGGGGTTTAGCCCTAGAAGTGAGGAGTTTGGTGAACTCTATTGGCCATACATCATTTGAGAATGCCGTGACTCAGGCCGGCATCGTAACATTTGACTTGGTAAGAAGTGGAGTGTTGAGAATGGCCGGGGAATCATCGGGTATGAAGCGAACCAATTATGGATCAGGGTCACAAGGAAGGCCAGCAAGTAAACGTGCACGCCCGACAATACAAAATTATGTCATGAGCAGTTCTGAGGTGAAACGAGACAGGTACAAGGGACCATGGCCAAAATGTGATAAATGTAGTTTTTGTAGGTTCCCAGCCGGATCTACACGAGATATCGCGTTCTACGTAGGTGCGGAATCCCTACGTAAGACGTTACGAGTATAGAAAACAATACGAGCTAACACACGATACGATAACCAAAACTCACGTTGTATTCCAACCTTAAACACGTGATACAATAACCACTGAATACAAAACTCTCTAACTCTTCGATTCTCTTTTTTTTTTTTTTTTTTTTTAACCAAAACTACACTACATGGTTACTCCGGATTGATCATCCCATTTAGCTCAACAAGGTTTTGAAATCTAGTTTTGTCAAACGCTTTCATGAACAAGTCAGCGAAATTATCTAACGTGTCAACCTTTTCGAGCACAATCAGTTTCTTCTCAGCACAATCCCGTATAAAATGATGACGAATATCAATATGTTTAGTTTTACTGTGCTTTACGGGATTGTTAGTTACTGAGATAGCAGCAGTGTTATCAATGCAAATAGGAGTAAGTGAGAAATTCAGACCATAATCGCGCAACTGTTGTTGAATCCAAAGAACCTGGGAGCAGCAGTTGGATGCTGCCATGTATTCTGCTTCAGAGGTTGAAATTGCGACTGAGGTCTGCTTCTTGCATTGCCACGACACAAGTCTGCCACCAAGAAACTGACATCCACCAGTTGTAGACTTCCGACTCTGATTGCACCCTCCATAATCAGAATCTGTGTAAGCGACTAGCTCCAAGTCTCCTTATGAGCAGCAAATGCCAAAAACAGCCGAATGGCTTCCAATCTTGCCACAGGAGCAAACACCTCATTGTAATCAATCCCCTCTTGCTGATTAAAACCTTTTACAATCAGCCTCGCCTTGTTCCTGATAACAATCCCTTTCTCATCTCTCTTACATTTGAAGACCCATTTCGTGCCTATCGCATGCACATTCCGTGGTTTTGCAACCAAGTTCCATACTTCCATTTTCTTAAACTGAGCTAAATCTTCTTGCATGGCTTCGACCCACGAGCTGTCCTTAAGAGCCATTTGATAGTTCTTTGGTTCAATCTGGCTGATAAAGCAGGTGTACAAGCACTCGTTGATTATGCATGATTCTTTAATGCTTGTGTAAACACAGGTGTGCTCATTCAAGCTTTGTCTTGTTTGTACACCGGCGGACAGATCACCTATCACATTCTCCAAAGGATGATCTTTGTGAATTCTCGTAGTCGGAACCGAACTGACATTCAGATTATCTTCCAAGTTCGAAGATAGCTCATCAATGGGTGATTGATGTTGAGAGTGAAACGGATTGATGAATTCCTCTTCAGTAGAGGCAGCAGGGGTATTGACAGCATTTGACGAGGAAGGCTGACATTCATCAAACTGTGGTCGTTGCACCAAAGCGTCTTCCTCATCACATATCATCTTCGTAGCAATTCTTTCCTCAACATCTGCAAAATCCAAATAAGGCATGTTAAAAGATTTAAAGAGTCTATCATAGTCGAAAACCCCAGCGGGTCCCGTGCTTGGTTTTGGTGATTTGTAACTTGTGATATCAGTGTTACACACCACCTCAACCTTGCTGGTCGATGTATTAAAGACCCGTCTGTTGGGAGTCCCAACAACGTATCCGACTAAGATTCCTTCGTCGGCTACTTCACCAAATTTAGAATTGGTCTTTAATATCGAACATGGGGACCCGAATGGTTCAAGACCACTCAAGTTGGGCTTTCTCCCATGCATAAGTTCGTAACAGGTTTTATTTAATCTTTTAACAGTTAACACTCTATTAAGGATATAACAGGCTGTTGCAACAGCTTCAGCCCAGAACACCACGGGAAGTTTCGAATCAGCCAGCATGGTCCTGGCTCCTTCAATTAAAGTTTTGTTCTTCCTCTCAGCCACTCCATTTTGTTGCGGTGTATACGGTGCGCTGTATTGGTGTTCTATCCCCTTCTGTAAGCAGAAGATCTCCATCTCATAGTTCTTGAACTCAGTTCCATTGTCACTCCTGATGAATTTAACCCGTTTCCCCATGATATTCTCAACCTTGGTAATCAAATTCTTTACCAACTGCACTGTTTCATCCTTTGACTTCAGGAAATATACCCAGGAATATCGAGAGAAGTCATCAGTGACCACCAAGCAGTAAGATGTTCCTCCTAGACTTCTTACATTCACGGGACCGAAGAGATCCATGTGAAGTAATTCTAGGGTACTGACAATTGAATTGACCTTCTTGGTGAGATGGGATTTCTTGTGTTGCTTTCCCTTTTTGCATGATAAGCATTTGTCTTCAAAGTTGAAATTCTTCAAGGGAACACCCAGCACAAGCCCATTTTTGACAAGGTAGTTCATTTTCCGAAGATGAATATGCCCCATTCTCCTATGCCACAACTCGGACTCCGATTCCGCTGCTTTTGACAGAAGACACGATTCTTCTGTGGCCATCTCAGTCGACCTCATATCCATGATATACGTATTTTTCACTCTTGGAGCCTTCATAACAATCCAATCCTCTGGTATCTTGAAACCAGGATATAGCACGATCGCCTCATTCTTTGTAAAATGTACGGTGTATTCTTTGTCACAGATCTGCGAAACACTCAGCAGATTGTGCTTCAGTTCTTCAACAAAATTTACTTTTTCCAACGTCATCTATCCATTTGACACCGTCCCTATTCCTGTAATCCTTCCACCGCTCTCTCCTGCGAAACTCACTCTTCCTCCTTGAACAGGTTTCAAGTCGTGTAACAATTTCTTGTTACCCGTCATGTGCCGGGAACAGCCGCTATCCACAACCCATTGATTGTTGGCAGCCCTGTTCAACTGTTCTTGCACGATTAAAGCAGATGATTAAAATCTGGGGACCCAAGACCGATTGGTCTTGGGTCGATACATTCCGTACCTTGGCTGTCCAAAGTTAGTATCATTATAATTTCTGTGAGTCCTAACAGGATACCTTGTTGTGTATTGTCTATGAGGCCATCCAAACCTTCGTGAATTAAAAGAATTATTACTTATGGTTTGGTTGTTAGCAGTGAAAAACTGAGATCTTTTTCTTTGAAAACCTGAATTAGACCAATTTCTTAATTTTGATGGGTTTTCATTTTTAACATTTCCGTTAGTTCTATTCTCAGTTCTCGAAGGCCTCACACCTCTGAATCTCTGCTTCAGAGGGCAATCAGCAACTAGGTGTCCTATTTTATTACATCTGAAACAACTCCTGTGTTCAATTTTCTTTTCCATAGTTGTTTTAGATGTTGAGGCTGTATTACTGCCCGTTTGTCTCACATAAGGTGGGACATACGGGTTTAGTGGAGACTTCTTTTCAGGTGTTTTATTTTTCTCTCCACCTTTTGGTAATACTTCCTCTTCTTTTGTCTCACTCGACTCAGAAGACTTGTCTGAGTTAGATGAGACAGGACTCGGAGCAGAAATCTTATCACTTGCAACAGGCTTACTAACTTCTGGTTCTTTAATCGTTACTTTAACCGGAACTGTCTGACCATAGTCAACATCGACAGATTTCTGATTACTAGGGTCATAAGTGTAATTATGATTGAAAGGTGGTGGAACTTCATGATAACCAATTCCTCCCCTTTTAACTGGGGAACCTTGATCACTAACGAGGTGATCAAGTATAGCAGTGGAATTTCTGAATTTCTCAAGTTTCCTGTTAAGTTCCACCACTTTTACCTGGTGATCAGCTATCTGCTTATCCCTTTCAGCTATTAGTTTGGTTTTCTCTTCTAGTACTTCATAGCTAAGATCAATCATTTGAATTTTTTCAGCAAGCTTTGCTTTAAGACTTTTAATATCTTTTTCACTAGCTTTAATTTTTACTTTGTAACTATTTTCTCTCGCTTTAGTGAAATGATGTTCTTCTTTTAAAGTTTTAAATTGCGCATCCAAACTAACAAACTGATCAGTTAAAGTTGTCAGTTGTTCAGACAGATGTTCACACTTAGTACAAGGGAGTTCGGTACTTACCTCGGAGAGCTGGTCTGCCACATCTGCCATGTAAGCTTCATTTTCGCCAGTTCCCTTCTCACTATCTGCAGTTTGGATGTTTGCCAAGTTGGCCTGTTCAAATACTTCTTCAACATGCAGATTCCAGTTGTACTCCTCGTTCTGTCTGGAAATCATGGCTCTATTGTCATTACCACTACCACTCTGCTGTGTAGATCTGTTTTGACTGCGTTCTACACGTTCATTTTTGCACTCTTTTGCAAAGTGGCCATTCTGCTGACAGTTGTAACAGCGTACCTTCGACTTATCAAACCCTGGCCTCTCTCCGAAAAACTTCCTGCCAGTCTTCTTCATGAACCTCTTCACTCTTCTGACAATCATAGCCATCTGCCACTGCAGATCCATCTCCTCCAGATCATCAGCATCGATCTGATCATAGTCTTCATCCAAGATTGCAGGATCAACAATCTTACCCTGAATGTAGTTCTCATACGAAGCAATAAAAGATGCATAGAGAGCAACCTGCTGTTCAGCAGATTTAACACTCATGGGCATCTTCGAGTAGTTGTTGTTTGACACACTTGGGGAAAAACTACTCTTGGTCGCTTGTGATTGAGAAGCATTTGATCCTCCAGCTACAAAGCACACATCACCGTTCATGTTGAGAGATACATGCCCTTCGTGTGTTGAGTTAGCGCCTGACTCTCCCTTAGAGTAATAAGCAGATGATTCAGTTTTAGAACTTGATCCTGAGTTAACCTTTGCCCCATACATACCCGGATCTTGAACCTGATCGGTAGGTGTCTCCTTTCGTACCATGTTTAGTTCAAACGTTCTTAGCTTGTTAACTGCTGTCTCCAGGTCATAGTCAGCAAAGTCTTTGTCCTCTCTCATCAACACAGTATACATCTCCCATTTCGGTGGGAGAGCATCAAGAAGCTTTTCAACAATCTCATCTTCTTTGTAAGCAATTGAATAGTTGCTGAGTTCAGTCATCAGATGATAATATCTAGTGATGATATCATCAAGTGATTCATTCTTCAGATACTTGAAGACTGAGAATTGGGTTTTTAGAAGTTTAATTTTCGAGGCACGAATTCCCACATTGCCCTCAAACCGGTTCTCAAGTGCTTCCCAAAGCTCTCTAGCAGTTTTATACTTTCGGAAGGTGTGAAGTATCTCTTGTGGAAGAGCCATTGTAATTGCTGCATGAGCTTTGCTTTCGGCCTCATACATTTTCTTCTCTTCTTCTTCCATCTCTTTGTATTTCTTGATCTGATCACGACCTTCATACTCAGCAGTAGGTGGAATGTAACCATCTTGTATGCACACCCACATCTTGGCATCTTGATACTTGACATATTGTTCAAAACGATCTTTCCACGCTACATAATCAGTTTTCTTAAGCATCTTAGGTGCCTTTGTAGCCGAACCCGCTTCTACTTCCATCTTTACCAGTTCGGTAATGTTTATCGAAGACATCTTTCACAAAACTCAAAGAAATCCGAAAATCAAAAAAATTTATTTTCAAACAGCACTGTAGGCGAAGTTGTGGATAACTTCGCTTAAGTCTTAACTTCGCGTGAATTTGTAACTTCGCTCACTTTCTTAAATTCGCCGGATTGGCGAAGTTGAGAATAACTTCGCTTAAGTTGAGCGAACTTGGGAGGTAGGCGAAGTTGTGGGTAACTTCGCTTGAGATAAGCGAACTTGAAGAGGTAGGCGAAGTTGTGGATAACTTCGCTTAACCTTATATCTTCGCCGAAACCCTACTAACAGTGACGGCAACTTCGTCTGATGAACACGAACTTTCTGCAGATTTGATTTCTGGGTTTTTCGAGGTTTGTGAAGGTGTTATGGGTTGTTTAAGATTGTAGGAGGAGAGTATAGCACAAAAACTCAGAAAACTCGTCCCGCGAATAGTCGAACGGAACGATTTCTACACCCGCGTGATAATCCCGAACCACACAATCGAGCAAACGCTCTGATACCAATTGTAGGTTCCCAGCCGGATCTACACGAGATATCGCGTCTTACGTAGGGATTCCGCACCTACGTAGAACGCGATATCTCGTGTAGATCCGGCTGGGAACCTACAGTTTTCATCATGTGGGTGAGTGCAGGCCGTTAATCTGTCAGAAGTGTGGGAGAACGGGGCATAATGGCCCCAGTTGTAGAGTCAGTATGGGAATTGTCAACCGACCAACCCAAGCAACTCAACCTCGTCGTCCGCAACCACCTAGACCGCAACCGATTCGTCAACAACCTATCCAACAAATCACAGCAACAGCAAACTGTCGTGCTTGCTATGAATGTGGTAGCACGGAGCATTTTAGAAAAGACTGCCCCAAGCTGAATCAAGGAGCAATCACCGGTCGGAACCAAGCATCAACCTCTGGGGCGCCTCGGGGACGCGCGTTTGTCATCGGGTCTGGAGAAGCACGACAAGACCCGAACGTAGTAACAGGTACATTTGTTGTTTATGATCAATATGCTTCTGTGTTATTTGATACTGGTGCCGATAGAAGCTTTGTTTCCTCTAGCTTTGTATCCCTGGGTAACATGCCAGTTAGTGAGCTAACAAATCCCTATACTATTGAACTCGCAAACGGTAACTCTATAACTGTCAGCCAAATAATCCAAAATTGTTCCATTATTCTTAATGACCACCCATTCCTTATTGACCTACTCCCGGTAGAGTTAGGAAGTTTTGACGTTATTTTCGGCATGGACTGGTTAACCAAGTATAAGGCGGAGATTGTGTGTAACGACAAGACGGTTAAAATTCCCTTTTCGAATGGTGAAATGATTATAGTACAGGGAGAGAAGTCTGGTTCGATTTTACCTCTTGTATTGAAATGTTTACGCCAAGGTTGTATAGCATTTTTGGCAAACGTGACTATAAAGAATCCTGATGAGAAACGCATAGAAGAGATTCCCGTTGTACGTGAATACCCGGATTACCACCGAACCGACAGGTTGAATTCCGCATAGACTTAATTCCAGGATCAGCCCCTATTGCTAAGGCACCTTACCGGCCGGCACCTTCTGAAATGCAAGAACTATCCAACCAGTTGCAGGAGTTGTTAGATAAGGGCTTCATACGTCCTAGCTATTCTCCTTGGGGAGCACCAGTATTGTTTGTAAAGAAGAAAGATGGAAGTTTTAGAATGTGCATTGATTACCAGGAATTAAACAAAGTTACCATCAAAAACCGATACCCTCTCCCACGAATAGATGACTTATTTGACCAACTTCAAGGGGCAAACTATTTCTCGAAAATTGACCTTCGATCTGGTTACCACCAAGTTAAAATTCAAGAGGAATATGTGTCTAAAACGGCGTTCCGAACTCGTTATGGCCACTACGAATTCTTAGTTATGCCGTTCGGACTGACTAATGCTCCCGCAGTTTTCATGGATCTTATGAATCAAGTTTGTAAACCGTACCTCGACAAATTTGTTATCGTGTTTATTGATGACATTTTGATATATTCGAAAACCAAGGAGGAACACGAGCAGCATTTACGAACTATTTTGGAGCTGTTGAGGCAGGAAAAGTTGTATGCCAAGCTGTCAAAGTGTGAATTCTGGCTACAAGAGGTACAATTTCTAGGGCACGTTGTTAACCGACACGGTATTCATGTAGACCCGAGCAAGATTGAAGCCATCAAAAATTGGCAAGCCCCAAAGTCACCGAAAGAAATTCGCCAATTTTTGGGTTTAGCTAGGTATTATCGGCGTTTTATTGCTAACTTTTCCAGCATAGCCCAACCTTTAACTCTTTTGACTCAAAAAGATCGTGCTTATGTTTGGGGAGAAGAACAAGAAGCGGCTTTTCAATTGCTGAAACAGAAACTATGCCAAGCCCCGATACAGAGTCTTCCAGAGGGAACTGATGATCTGGTAGTTTATTGTGACGCGTCCCGGAAAGGTTTAGGGTGCGTACTTATGCAAAGAAACAAAGTCATAGCATACGCTTCTCGACAATTAAAGGTGCACGAGAAGAATTATACCACTCATGATTTGGAACTGGGCGCAGTTATTTTCGCACTTAAGATCTGGAGGCACTATTTGTATGGCACCAAGTGTACAGTATACACCGACCACAAAAGCCTACAGCATATTTTCGACCAGAAAGAGCTAAACATGAGGCAAAGGAGATGGGTAGAACTGTTGAACGATTATGACTGTGAGATTCGATATCATCTGGGCAAGGCTAATATAGTAGCAGATGCTTTGAGTAGAAAAGACAGGATCAAACCACTACGGGTCTGAGCACTTGGAATGATTGTCCAAACCAGTCTCACCGAACAAATTCGTATTGCTCAAAATGAAGCTTTGAAAAGAGATCACTTGGAGAATGAAGGCTTACATGGGATCGAACAAAACTTTGAAGAAAGAACTGACGAAATTCTTTACTACAAAAACAGAGTTTGGATTCCCACTTTCAGCAATCTGCGTGACTTGATCATGGACGAAGCCCATAAGTCCAAATACTCCATTCACCCAGGAACAGATAAGATGTACAAGGACTTGAAGGAGTATTATTGGTGGCCCGGTATGAAGAAGGATATAGCCACGTATGTCAGTACATGTTTAACCTGTGCGAGGGTTAAAGCAGAATATCAAAAGCCTTCGGGAATGTTGCACCAATCGGAAAACCCACAATGGAAATGGGAACAAATTACCATGGATTTTGTAACCCACCACCCTAAAACTTCCCGAGGAAATGATGCAATATGGGTGATAGTTGACCGACTAACCAAATCTGCACACTTCCTTCCAATCCGAACCACTTACACAACCGAAAAACTTGCTCACATCTACATCAATGAAATCGTATCCCGACACGGCGTACCCGTTTCAATCATCTCTGATCGTGATAGCCATTTCACCTCTCGTTTTTGGCAAGCCGTACAAGAAGCTTTGGGATGAATTGACCTAAGTACCGCCTACCATCCCCAAACCGACGGTCAATCTGAGCGAACCATTCAAACCTTAGAAGATTTGCTTCGCGCTTGTGTACTAGACTTTGGTGGGAACTGGGATCAACATCTTCCACTGGTTGAATTTTCGTACAACAAGAACTATCACAGTAGCATTCAAGCGGCACCATATGAAGCGCTGTACGGACGGAAATGTAGATCACTGATGTGGGCTAAAAATATATATAATATTATATAAATATTCCTATACTTTCAAGTATTTTGAGCCAGGTTTTTATTGTATATACTCCTAATTGGTTCATGTGTGGGTTTTTAAGGTTCTAAGAGACAATGAGCCAAATTAGAGCAAATTTTACTAAACTTGAAACCGAGTATTTAAATAGTAATTTTAATAATAATAAACCCAAGTTTACATAATAATTCATGCTTTTAAGTAATTAAAATAAAGTATAAACAAATAAAGAAAAGAAAGAAACCTAAACTTAACTTATTTGAATTAATACGGTTTGCTTATTTTTTTTTTTTGGTTGGACTTGCAGACGGATGGAGCTGACATTAATTACTCCTGGGCTGTTAACCAGTTCGTGGGCTGTAGGCTTTATTATAGGCTAAAAGAAAAAAAAACCTAGAAGATTAATATTATTATTATTATAAAAAGAAAAAAAAAAGAAATAAGGGAGATCATACGGAAGCAAGGGACGAGAGCCTTGGCTGTTTTGGGTGGAGGCGACAAGGGGGTCCACTCCTTGATTGATTGACTGTAGCAGCTAGGAGTAGAAAAAAAAATTAATACAAGACAGTCAACGACAAGCCGCAATCAAAGAAGGAAAAAAATCAAGCAGCCTTGCTGCTTGAATAAATCTCACAGCCGAATTAAAGGAAGCAAGCAAGCACGTCAAAAAGTTATATATCAAAAAGTGAATTAATTTAAGCTCACAGACAGGTAGCTCAATTAATATTATTTTTTTTACGATGAACTGTGACGTATATTTTATTTTTGTTTCGTATCTTTTTATGAGTAGCTAAATACTTTACACTACCTAGGTTTTGGTTGAGCACTATGTTATATTGATGGTTTGACGAATTTTTATTTGACGTTGGTTGATTTAGTGTTATGGTAATGTTTTTAATTGGTTTGTTCACGATATATATGCGTAATTAAATCCGATTTTTGCTTTAATAATTATTCCACTTGTGTTTGATAGTCATTGGTGATTGTTAGATGCATGATTAGCTTGTCTACTTTGTGTTTTCAACTTGTTTGCGATTTATGGTCGAAAAAATCGTAGGAGTAATTATAGAGAGCGGATTAGATTTTATTATTCTATCTCTAGAGAGGCCGGGAGGCAATTTAGTGTTGTGTCATCTTTGTCTTTTGCGGGTTTGGGTACTAATTGCACGGGAGTGAGTTAGCCTAGGTCCCTTTAGATTATTTTAATACAAGTTGTGTTCAAATTAATTAAAAATACCCCCTTTTATATTAATATATATATTGCATTCAAAGAGACCGGGAGGTGATTTGGGTTTTGGGGTACCATAGTATTATTAGGTAAGGTGAGACCGGGAGGTGATCCAAACCTTTAACAATTGAGCTTCACATGTCATTAGAGTTCTAGAGTGTCGTTGGTGAGGCCGGGAGGCGATCTAGCATACTTTAGTGGTCTTTAGTGTCATATTTTTTTTAGATATTGTTTTTCAACCAAGTCAAGTTCGTTAGCTATTAATTTAACTAGTAGGATTCCATCACCTAGGTAGTCGTTTCTCGCATTTGGTTAAAACCCAATTTTTATAAAGTTTATTTTTAGTTAATTTTAATTAGTTAAGTAGTATTAGTTTAATTAATATTTAAAAAAATCTAAAAAAATCAAAAGAGAGTCTAGATAAGTAATTAATTAGGTTTAATAATTAGAGTTTACCCATAGTGTCCTAGGTTCGATATCCGTTCTTACTTGCTAGCTAAATAACGACCGGTACACTTGCCGATTGTGTGGTTTTTTTGGTGAATTCGGTAAAACTTGGTTAAAAATATTATACACACTTTTCACACATCAAGTTTTTGGCGCTATTGCCGGGGACACTAGTAAATTCTTTGTTTAAACCGAGTTCATTATTTGATCTGTTTTTTTGTTCGTTTGCTTTTTAGTTGCCTTTAGGTGCCTTTACTTGCTATTTGTGCCTTTAGGTTTGGTTTCTTTAAAAAAATAATGATAAAAAATAAATAAATAAATAAATAATCGATTTTTTTAATAATTTTTAGTTTATGCACCATACTCGTTCACAAGGACCACCTCCGTATTCTACATTAGAAGAACCCGAGAGAGATCTTAGCAAGAGGCTTAAGGAGCTTAGAGGAAGTGTGAGTTCTATACCCGACATCCAGGTACGCGTCCCTGCTCCTAGAATAGATATGAGTGACGCCGTTCCACCACCACCGAGACAGACCGTTCATGCTAAAGCCAACGATGGCATACTAATAACCAAAACTGGCAAATTCCCTCTCATGTCATGAATTCCATCCCCAATTCTGCTCAGTTCCACGACTTGGATGACGAAGATGCTCCGGGACACCTGTCCCGATTCGTTCAGATCTGCGAAACTTTTAATATTAATAATATCTCATCCGACGTCATTCATCTTAAGTTGTTTCCATTCTCACTTTCCAGTCGTGCTGCTTCATGGTTCGAATCGTTGCCAAGCGCCTCAATCGCCACATGGGCCGACCTTCAATCCAAGTTCGTAAGAAAATATTTCCCTCCATCGAAGGCCGGACGTCTCCGCGAGCAAATCCATTCGTTCCACATGGACCCCGATGAGTCCTATTTTTCTACGTGGGAGCGTTTCCAAACTCTTCTAAACCGTTGTCCTCAACATGGCCTATCCGATTGGGCTGTGGTTGAAAAATTCTATAATGGTCTTACCCTCGAAACTCAACAGCGGTTTAATACCGCCACTAGAGGAAGCATGCTCGATAAGCTCACCATAGAGGAGGCTGAAGAAATGTTCTAGAGCATAGCGTTGGCAGACCAGCATACACCGAGTAGAAGGTCCGTTTCGGCTGCCAAGGCCGCTGCCATTGCATCATCCCGTGGAGTGCATCATGTTGATCACAATGCGAGACTGTTGGCACAGTTAGAGGTGTTGATGAAGGAGGTTAGAGATTTAAAACTGCAACGAAAGTGCGAGATTTGTCACAAAAATCACGACACAGCCGATTGTCCCGTTGATTCTCAGGAGGTAGATTTTCTTACTAATCAAAACCGTCCCTTAAATTCTGGGTGGCGAAACAATAACTCTAACTGGCGAGCAGGTAACTCTGGTTATCAGCCACGCCAGAATTTGTTCCAAGAACCCAACCCCGAACCTGCTCCTGTGCCATATAATACTTCCAAGATCGAGGAGCTATTGGCCAACCAATCTCAATTGTTAAATCAACTCTTATAGAATCAAGCCAACACAAAATCCACCCTTTTGCAGCATGAGACGTTTATGAAAGGGCAGCAGGTCGCATTTCAAAATCTTGAGGCCAAGTTTGGTGAATTGTCCGCAAAGATTGATCAACGACCCTCGGGGAGTCTTCCTAGTGACACCGTGCCTAATCCTGGTCCTACCTATTCTAAACCATTTCCAAATGCTCATGCCAAGGCAGTGACCACCCGAAGTGGGAGAGGGGTTGTTAGCAGCGCACCAAGAGAGGAGGAGGAAGTCGATGAGGAGTTGGAGTTAGAGACGCCGCCTGGCAAGGTGAACCAGAGGCGAGACCCAGCAAGTACCTCACGGTCAGGTGGTGCGTCAGTTGAGAAGGATAAGCAGGTTGAGCAGGAACCGATGCGCGTCTATAAGCCTAAACCGCCATACCCCGGTCGTCTGTTGAAGAAGAATGATTCGGAGCAGTACTCTAGATTTCTCGATATGCTTAAGAAGCTCCATGTGAACATTCCGTTTATCGAAGCTCTTACGAACATGCCAAAACACGCCAAGTTTCTTAAAGATTTGCTCACTAATAAAAAGAAACTTCAGGAGCTTTCGACTGTTACTCTTAGTGAGGAGTGTTCTGCCGTTGTACAGAACAAGCTTCCTAGGAAGATGACAGATCCGGGCAGCTTTACCATTCCTTGCTTGATTGGTAATCTTCATGTTAGCAATGCTTTGGCCGACCTCGGTGCAAGCATTAATCTCATGCCCTACTCTGTGTTTGCCAAGCTTAACGTGGGAGAGCTGCTTCCCACCCGAATGAGTATCCAGCTGGCAGACCTATCTGTGAAGTTCCCAAGGGGCATTGTGGAGAACATGTTGGTGCAAGTGGACAAATTCATCTTCCCGGTCGATTTTGTCATTCTCGATATGGATGAGGACTCGAACGTTCCGCTCATCCTCGGCCGTCCATTCTTAGCCACCGCACGTACTCTCATTGATGTTGCCGATGGCAAATTGACTCTCCGAGTTCATGATGACACGGTCACATTCGACGTGCAGAAATACATGAGACATACTCAGCAGCAGGATGACACTCTCTACTTCATCGACACTTTCATGACGCATGTAGGCGATTATCTTACGAAGTTCTGCGAGAGAGACACATCCGACACTCAGATCATCGATGTGGAGAATCAGTTAGTCGAAATGACAGTATTTGATTTTGATCAGGAGCAGCAGTTGCCTGAGTCAGGAGGACACGAACCGATAATGAGTTCCCAGATTTTTTCTGATGTCCTAGCGGTTGAAGAGAGAGAGTTTCCGATCGAAAAACCATCTGTTGAGAACCCCCCATCCTTAGAGCTGAAAGATTTACCATCTCATCTCGAATATGCCTTTTAGGTGAGGGGTCTCAACTTCCCGTCATCATCTCTTCGAGTTTGGAGACGGAGGAGAAGGAGAAGTTGATGGTTGTTCTGAAATCTCATAGGCATGCCATCGCATGGAAGCTTATGGATATCAAAGGTATAAACCCGTCGTTTTGCACGCATAAAATCTTTACGGAGGATGAATTTAAACCTGTGGTGCAACCGCAGAGGAGGCTTAACCCGAACATGCTGGATGTTGTTAAAAAGGAGGTCATTAAGTTACTCGACGCTGGTTTGATTTTTCCGATCTCTGACTCCGCATGGGTTAGACCAGTCCAGGTGGTCCCTAAAAAGGGCGGTATGACAGTTATCATGAATGAAAAGAATGAACTCATACCGACACAGACTGTGACACGGTGGAGAGTTTGCATCGACTACCGCAGACTTAACGAGGCCACATGAAATGACCTTTTCCTGCTTCCATTCATCGATCAGATGCTTGAGCGTTTGTCAGGGAAGCAGTTCTATTGTTTCCTTGATGGTTTTTCCGGTTATTTCCAGATCCCTATCACCCCGGGAGATCAGGAGAAGACCACATTTACATGTCCCTTTGGTACATTCGCGTACCGACGCATGCCATTTGGATTGTGTAACGCTCCTACTACATTTCAGCGGTGCATGGTGGCCATTTTCCATGAGTTGATCGAGGATTTCATGGAGGTATTTATGGATGATTTTTCTGTCTTTAGGAATTCCTTTGATGATTGTCTGCGTAACTTAGATCGAGTGCTCGCTAGGTGTGAAGAGTCGAACCTTATGCTTAATTGGGAGAAATGTCATTTTATGGTTCGTGAGGGTATTGTTTTAGGTCATAAGATTTCTAGTGCGGGGATTGAGGTCGATAGAGCTAAGGTAGACACCATTTCCAAACTTCCACCGCCCACTTTTGTGAAGTCTATTCGTAGTTTCTTAGGTCATGCGGGGTTCTATCGCCGATTTATTGAAGACTTTTCGAACGTCCGATGACCCAACTTCTAGAGAAAGATAGGCCGTTTAATTTTAGTAAGGAGTGCTTGAGGGCCTTTGAGTTGATTAAAGAGAGGTTAGTGAGTGCTCCTATTCTTGTTGCTCCTAATTGGACTCTTTCGTTTGAGATCATGTGCGATGCGAGCGACTTTGCTGTTGGAGCCGTGTTAGGACAGCGTCGAGAGAAGCATTTCCATCCCATCTATTATGCTAGCAAGACCCTTAACGATGCTCAGGAGAATTACACCACGACAGAGAAGGAACTTCTTGCGGTTGTTTTTGCATGCGATAAATTCCGTTCCTATCTCGTGCTTTCTAAGACTATCATATTCTCTGATCATGCGGCTCTGCGTTACCTGTTCGCTAAGAAAGATGCGAAGCCCCGACTCCTTCGTTGGATCCTTTTGCTTCAGGAGTTCAATATAGAAATTAAAGAAAAAAGAGGGGCTGAAAATGTCGCCGCTGACCACTTATCGCGGCTAGAAAATCCCGACATGGATGAGACCCGGGAACAGGGGATCGGTGATGATTTCCCGGGTGAGACTCTGCTGTATTTAAAGGCGAGTGAAGAGGGGTTTCCATGGTTTGCTGATCTTGCTAATTATCTATCCTCTAGTGAGTTAGTGCCCAGACTGACATATCAGCAAAAGAAGAAGTTCTTTGCATATATCAAGTTCTACATTTGGGAAGATCCGTACTTATTCCGTATTGGTGCAGATCAGGTGATTCATCGATGTGTTTTTGGTGATGTGGCTCGAAGCATTCTTCGACATTGTCATGAGGGCCCGACTGGTGGCCATTTCGGTGCGACTTATACCGCCAAACACGTGTTTGATGCGGGATTCTATTGGCCGACTATTTTTCGAGATGCGCATGAGTTTGTTCGTTCATGTGACGCGTGTCAGAGATCCGGTAACATCTCATCCCGAAATGAGATGCCCCAAAACCCCATCCAGGTGGTTGAGATCTTCGATATATGGGGCATTGATTTTATGGGTCTGTTCCCTATGTCTAGAGGGAACAGATACATCCTCGTTGCTGTTGACTATGTGTCAAAATGGGTGGAGGCTCAGGCCGTACCCTGAAATGACGCACGGGTGTAGTGGGATTTCTTCAGAAACTCTTTGCTCGATTCGGTACTCCTAAGGCCCTGATCAGTGATCAGGGTACCCACTTTTGTAATGCTCAGATGGATAAGGTTCTAAAACGTTATGGGGTCACCCATCTACAGGCTACCATCCTCAGACTAGCGGTCAAGTGGAAAACACCAATCGTGGCATTAAGAGGATTTTAGAGAAAACAGTGGGGAACAGTAGAGCGGACTGGGCTGAAAAGTTAGATGATGCACTATGGGCCTTTCGTACTACATTTAAAACGCCTATCGGGACCACTCCTTTTCGGCTGGTTTATGGAAAGGCGTGCCATCTTCCTGTTGAGTTAGAGCATCGTGCGTATTGGGCTTTAAGAGCCGTAAATCTTGATTTATCTGCGGCGGGAAAAAGTCGTTATCTTCAAATTCATGAGGTAGAGGAGCTACGGAACGAAGCATACGAGAGAAGTTGGGGGTATAAGGAGCGGACAAAGGAACTTCATGATAAGCATATTAAGGGGCCCAAAGAGTTTAAGTGTGGGGATAAGGTTCTTCTATACAATTCCCGGTTGAAGTTGTTTCCGGGTAAATTGAAATCCCGATGGGCTGGTCCGTTCTTTGTGAAGGAGGTATTTCCGTATGGAGCGGTCGAGATAGAGGCTGACGATGGACATTCTTGGAAAGTGAATGGGCATATACTAAAGCATTATGTTGGAGGTCCACTTGGAGATCGCGAGGAGGAGGCGATCTACCTTGATCCGTCTGGAGAGTAGAGGATGAGAGCACACTCGGGACTTCGCCCGAGTTGTAGAGTTTGTATAAAACATAGTTGCATCATTTTCTTTTATTTTTTATTTTATTTTATTTTTCTTTGAGTCTGTTTTAGTCCTTAGAGTCTGTTTGATGTCTGCTTTGGGTTGTTTTGAGTTTTATTTTGCAGGATTGGATTTTCTCGTTCGTACTCAATCTTCATTCGGATGAGGATTTTTCTGAGCCTATCATATTGTAGAGGACACCCAGAAGCTACGGCCGCGAATGAAATGCTATACGGTCGCCTATGAACAAGACTTGTAAAGAGAATTGCATCATTACTAGGGGAGTTTGTTCCACTTTACTTGTTTTAGATTTTAATTCTACTTTATTTTTTTGTCATTTTCTATTCCTACATTGGGGACAATGTAGATTTTAAGTGTGGGGATGGGAAACTGACGTTTTTCTTAAAAGAAAAAAAAAATAATAAAAACAAAAAAAATAATAAAAAAAGGATAAAAAAATAATAAAAAAAATGTTAAAATAAAAAATTTGTCCTTGAAATGGTTTTTCTGCATTAAACAGGAGATGATATTAATTTACCGATGAATTTTGACAACACTCTTGAAAATTTTTATGAAAAAAAAAAGAAGAAGAAGTTTTTAATCAACACATATACTGAGATGTAACTGGATATGTAGACTCTGTATTTGATGTGTCAGTAAGCTCAGCCCCTTAAGAATGAAAGGACAGTATGCTTGTAGACTTAATTGAACTTAAATTGCTTGATTTTTAGTGGGATATATAATAGACTATAGAAAATGGGATGAAAGTTCGGGCCATACTCAAGCCTTATGTTTAGTTTGATCGTAAAAATTAAAAATTTTATAGAAATCTGAATAGACTAATCATACGATGCTTGGGTAGGTTTAACGTTAGGGTATGCCTAAGTAGCCTGTGATATAAACATACATTTCATACTTCTAGTTTTAGTGGTTAACTCTTCATAGGCGTATGGTTTTGTAACCTTAAATCCTGTATTGATGGGATGCTCCGGGGTTCGGACACCATGGATCTTTATGCGGTATATCATCTGGGTATTCATATCTCCTAAGTGGATTTATGAATATTAAAAGAGCTCAAAGAGCAAGCCCGCAGTTTTAGAGCCATATATAAGTCATTAAACATGATCATCCCGTACTTCAAAGTACAAATACACTACTGACTTGATCATCCACGCTGTTAGTCATATGGGGTCCCCTTGCTCGCGTCCTAATACCATTAAGAAACGGACCACAAGGGACACGTCATATGTAAGCCCTACAGATGAATTCGTGCATACTCATCCATGGAGATGGACTTTGGGGTGTTGCTTGATAACGGGGGTATGTCATGTAGTGGGGAACACTTACTAGTTAGTTACTTAATACATACCTAAATCGTATCTAATGGCTGCCAAGTAGACCTTAATTCTTAAGCTTAGGTGGATAAACAATATCCTTGATCGTCTTTAGCTGTACTTATATTGGCACAACATGTTTTGATCAACTAGATATAAGGTTTAAGTCAAGTTGGGGTGGCTCGGGTCCGGTAAAACCGTGTGAAATTGTTCTTAATTGTGGGTCCCACTAGATCATATAAACTAATAAGCTTGTCGCATCTTACTTGTCTCGGTAAGTATTAAAGGGCATGGGTTTAGGTGGACAACAATACTGGCAATCGACCAGATTTATCTTATTAGGCGAATTCCACGGATAAGTATATCGGAAATCATGATAAATGTGTTTGATAGTTTTAAATGTTGAAAATAAAAGAAAAATTCAAGAGTTGTGGGTTTATATTGTATATCTCGGTTATGATCCTGTGCAGACTACTTTTTCAGGGACGAAAAAGGTTTAAGTATGGGGATATTTGATTTGGGCTAAAAATATATATAATATTATACAAATATTCCTATACTTTCAAGTATTTTGAGCCAGGTTTTTATTGTATATACTCCTAATTGGTTCCTGTGGGTTTTTAAGGTTCTAAGAGACAATAAACCAAATTAGAGCAAATTTTACTAAACTTGAAACCGAATATTTAAATAGTAATTTTAATAATAATAAACCCAAGTTTACATAATAATTCATGCTTTCAATTAATTAAAATAAAGTATAAATAAAGAAAGAAAAGAAAGAAACCTAAACTTAACTTATTTGAATTAATACGGTTTGCTTTTTTTTTTGGACTTGCAGACGGATGGAGCTGACATTAATTGCTCTTGGGCTGTTAACTAGTTCGTGGGCCGTAGGCTTTATTATGGGCTAAAAGAAAAAAAAAACCCTAGAAGATTAATATTATTATTATAAAAAGAAAAAAAAAAGAAATAAGGGAGAGCATACGAAAGCAGGGGACGAGAGCCTTGGCTGTTTTGGGTGGAGGCGACAAGGGGGTCCACTCCTTGATTGATTGACTGTAGCAGCTAGGAGTCGAAAAAAAATTAATACAAGACAGTCAACGGCAAGCCGCAAATAAAGAAGGAAAAAAAATCAAGCAGCCTTGCTGCTTGAATAAATCTCACGGCCGAATTAAAGGAAGCAAGCAAGCACGTCAAAAAGTTATATATCAAAAAGTGAATTAATTTAAGCTCACATGCAGGTAGCTCAATTAATATTATTTGTTTTACGATGAACTGTGACTTATATTTTATTTTTGTTTCGTATCTTTTTATGAGTAGCTAAATACTTTACACTACCTAGGTTTTGGTTGAGCACTATGTTATATTGATGGTTTGACGAATTTTTATTTGACGTTGGTTGATTTAGTGTTATGGTAAAGTTTTTAGTTGGTTTGTTCACGATATATATGCGTAATTAAATCCGATTTTTGCTTTAATAATTATTCCACTTGTGTTTGATAGTCATTGGTGATTGTTAGATGCATGATTAGCTTGTCTACTTTATGTTTTCAACTTGTTTGCGATTTATGGTCGAAAAAATCGTAGGAGTAATTATATAGAGCGGATTAGATTTTATTATTCTATCTCTAGAGAGGCCGGGAGGCAATTTAGTGTTGTGTCATGTTTGTCTTTTGCGGGTTTGGGTACTAATTGCACGGGAGTGAGTTAGCTTAGGTCCTTTGTGATACAAGTTGTGTTCAAATTAATTAAAAATATCCCCTTTTATATTAATATATATGGTATTCAAAGAGACCGGGAGGTGAGTTGGGTTTTGGGGTACCATAGTATTATTAGGTAATGTGAGACCGGGAGGTGATCCAAACTTTTAACAATTGAGCTTCACATGTCATTAGAGTTCTAGAGTGTCGTTGGTGAGGCCGGGAGGCGATCTAGCATACTTTAGTGGTCTTTAGTGTCATATTTTTTTTAGATATTGTTTTTCAACCAAGTCAAGTTCGTTAGCTATTAATTTAACTAGTAGGATTCCATCACCTAGGTAGTCGTTTCTCGCATTTGGTTAAAACCCAATTTTTATAAAGTTTATTTTTAGTTAATTTTAATTAGTTAAGTAGTATTAGTTTAATTAATATTTTAAAAAATCTAAAAAAATCAAAAGAGAGTCTAGATAAGTAATTAATTAGGTTTAATAATTAGAGTTTACCCATAGTGTCCTAGGTTCGATATCCGTTCTTACTTGCTAGCTAAATAACGACCGGTACACTTGCCGATTGTGTGGTTTTTTTGGTGAATTCGGTAAAACTTGGTTAAAAATATTATACACACTTTTCACACATCAATCACCCTTGTGCTGGACTGAGGTGGGCGATACCCAAATTACACGATCAGACTTAATTCAAGAAACCACTGACAAAATCCATAAGATCACAAGCAAATTAAAAATCGCCCGAGATCAACAGAAAAGCTACGCTGATGTTCGTAGAAAGTCGTTATCCTTTGAACTAGGCGACAAAGTTTTTCTGAAAGTATCCCCGTGGAAAGGCGTCATTCGATTCAGTAAAACCGGTAAACTAGCTCCGCGATACATTAGACCGTATGAAGTAATTTCTAAGATAGGTCCTGTAGCCTACCGACTGAAATTACCTTTGGAGTTGAGTTCTATTCACGATGTCTTTCACGTTTCAAACCTGAAAAACTATCTTACCGATGAAACCGAAATCGGGCCATTAAAAGACTTAAACATAAACGAAAAACTAAATTTCGTTGAAGAACCGGTGGAAATATTAGAGGGAAAAATAAAACAATTAAGACACAACAAAATCTCTCTAGTCAAAGTTCGATGGAACTCAGAACGGGGACCCGAATTCAAAAAGAAATACCCGCACTTGTTTCCAAATAAAGACAAAGTTGAAAAATCAAATTTCGGGGACGAAATTTTCTAACGGGGGAGAATGTGACATTTGAGCCAAAACAAGGTACACCTCAGTACGTATTTATCGATTAAACAAATAAACGCCTTTTGCGTAACAAACGAACGATTAACCGAACGGGTCGGGTTATGACCCAGATATCTTGGGGGGGCATCTGTAAGTGATATACATTTAATATAAGCTAAAACATTAGTAATATGGCCTTAGTTCGATAAGAAACAAGTTAAACGAAAACATGCTCGTTTAACTACCCGCTATAGATTTAAACGCGAAAGATAGTTACAAACCAAGCATTGTATCATCCGTTAAGCCGAAAAAGACTTACCAAACACTTATTTGAAATGTTTTAAGCGATCCGTGAAAATATTTTTGATTTTTATAAACATATAGTATGTTTTTATAATTTAACTCAAAACTAGCCGAAAAACATTCGTTTTCGCACTGTTTAACGCACCCGATAAGTTTTTCGCGCCAAAAACCGAACCCAAACTAAATTTGGACTGGGCTTTTCGTATTTGGGCTTGAGGAATCAGAATATTGGGCCAAAACAGCCCAAAGGGGGCCCATAGAGACTTCCGATCGGACCACACACCCCACCCCCATTTTTTTTATAAAACTTCCACAAGCTTGTTTATTCATTCTAATTTATAAAAAGTTGAGGTCCAAGCAGCTGCAACCAAAATTTCCAGATTTCTCCCAAAACCCTAAGGTAACAACTTAAATAAGCTACTTTTACACTTGTTTAACATTGATTAATACCAAATAAACATAGTTTGATTGCCAAAAATCATTCCTAACCATGTCCTAAAAATGGTCCCTAAACATTTTTTGATCATACACATGGTAAGGAACCTTTTTTGATAGTTTTTTTTTGCCATAAACACGGATTAAAGGGTTGAAACGGCGTTTTTAAGGTTCAAAAGTTCGTTTTTGTGCACTAGCCGAAACCCTAAGTTAAAGGGCTGTTCTATTGATGAAACCTGCTTGGTTTGTGATATAGGACTTGTACCTAGCCTACATAGGAGCACAAGAGTTTGAAAAGTTAATTAGAAAGTCGGAAACGAGCCAAACCCGCTAAGGTAATGCCGAAACACTCGCTTACGAGATGTTTAGGTTAAGGTTGTGATGTGCATATTTTTAGGACTTTAAATTTTTCAGGGACATCAGGGACCATGTAAATGAGTTCCTGTTCAAATTTGGTAATTTTTCGACCATCCGAGAATATTTGGCGAATTTATTACCGAATTGGAACGTTTATTTGGGAAAAATAGCTAAAATACTTCAAAAATTATGAAATTTTTCTGGGAACTCTGATTTGATGTATTTTGATCACATATGAATTTTGGGATCATTTGGAGAAGTTTAAAGGTGTTTTGTTTATATGTGTTCGTGTGAATTTTTATAGCCGAATTTGGGCTGAAAAGAATATTGCACGAGCTTTTTACATTCTGGATTTGATACAGGTTGTTTTAGGACATTATTTGAGTATTCAGGAATTTTTGTGGAATTTTTTAAATTGTTTGGGGTAAACGGACGATTTTCAGGCGAAATATAGCTGATAAAATGAATTTTTATAAATTAATAAATCAGTAAATAATTCCAGAAATATTTTTATAAAAATCTACATATTTTAATTGATAAGTGGCTAAATTTTCATAATTTAATGATTAACGGTTAATTAATTATGCTAATTTAAAGATTAAACAAATTCAGTTTTTATAAAAACCGGCAAGTTCGCGACTAACGAACCTGCGGGAATATCAAAACACCAAGAGTGATCAAAAATCATATTTTTGGATTAATTAAGTAAAAACGAACTTTTCTATGAGAAACCTGGACAATTCGGGTGGATTGTGCGCGTTTCTTCTCAAATCAAACTGAATAAACGGAAACGGGCCCCGTGGCTAATCCGGGACCCCAGTATGTGATCCTTCTTTATAACTTAATCATTTTATTAAATCATTTTATTAACCAATACATTTATCCAAGCTTATTTTCCCATAACTGTTTTCTGAACGCGTAAACGAACAACTTGGCCCATCTGGGAAAACGGGAATCTGAGCCAAGTTCGGTTTTAAGTATTAGACATTGAACAACATCACAACCTAAGCCTATTGCCACTTTCTGGGCGTTCCAGCTACACCTAGATTAGTTATACAGCCCAGTTTAGTATTGAGATTATAATAATATTAAAATATTAATATTATTATAATATTTATTATAGGAACTACTGATAGCGGACCGAACAAACCACGAGCTGATACAGTACTGATTATCTACTAAACCGTGAGTTTCACGACCCCACTCTTTAAACAGTTTTACGAACTTTTGGGGTGAAAAGCATGTTTGATTACATATACATACCTGAAACATGTATTGATGCGAATTATCTAAGTGCTAACACACGAAAGTCCCCACTAACACAGTGATTAACGTCGAGCCGGTGGCTTGTGAATAGTACTATTGGTTTGACAAACCCAAACGGAGCCGGCATGTATTGCTGAGACTTTACCCCGTTTGCACATGACCATAATTATACAACACGCTATGTAGTGTTAGACATAGCTACTTGGGGCATATTGTGGGCGGAAAGGGGCCACAGTGGTTGATTGAGCGTGGGAAATGGATGCACGCAGCACATACAGTCAAGGCTTCACTGTAGCTTAGCATAATTACATCATTTACATACATACATACTTATTTCATGATTACAAGTGTTAACTTGTGAATACTCATTACTGTTTTCTTGAAACTCACCAACTCTAGTAGTTGACCGGTTTTAAACTGCTTTTCAGGTGTACCTAAATCGGAATGATTTGGTGATCTGTTACTTGCCCAAGGTGTGTGGTTGATGCTATGTGAATAGAAGCAAGGATACTAGTAGTAAGATCGTATAGTTAACGAACTAGTTTGGTTTGCATCACCTAGACTGTAAAACAATGATAGAATGATGAAATGTAATATATTGTAAATTAGTTTGTAATGTTTCTTTATAAACAATGTGTTGATACCAGAGGTGTCTGTTACATTCCCGTTTTACGCTTCCGCATTGTGCTAGTCAGGGTGTGACATAATTGTTGATCGGTTGACCAAGTCGGCTCATTTCATACCCATTCGAGAAAAGTTCTCCGTGAGTCAACCAGCTCAACTCTATGTCAAGAACATCATTTGTCGCCACGGAACACCGTTAACCATTATCTCCGATCGCGATGGTCAGTTTACCTCTCACATTTGGATTCATTGCAAACCGCCTTGGGTACGTATTGATCTAAGCACCGCTTATCACCCGCAAACCAATGGTCAATCCGAGCGAACGATTCAAACGCTTGAAGATATGCTCCGCTCTTGTGTACTAGACTTTGGTGGAAACTGGGATACTCACTTACCACTTGTAGAGTTTTCCTATAATAATAGTTTTCACACTAGTATTGGCATGGCACCCTTTGAAGCTCTTTATGGTCGAAAATGTCGTTCACCGATTTGTTGGAACGAGATTGGTGAATCACAAATCACCGGTCCTAAGCTTGTTCAAGAAACTTCCAGCCGTATTGCTCTTATTCGTCAAAACCTTCTTGCCACTCGTAGCCGTCAAAAGAGCTATGTTGATAAGCGCCGTAAACCTCTCGAGTTCAATCTTGGTGATCGAGTTCTCCTCAAGGTATCTCCTTGGAAAGGAGTAGTTCGTTTTGGTAAAAGAAACAAGATATCTCCTCGTTTTGTTGGGCCATTTGAAATCATTGAAAGGGTTGGTCGAGTTGCTTATCGTCTCAATCTTCCCGAGGAACTCCCCAATATTCATCCGACCTTTCATGTTTCCAATCTCAAGAAGTGCTTAGCCAAGGGGAATCTCCACATACCCCTCGACGAAGTACAAGTTAATGAATCCATGCGCACTATCGAGAAACCCGTTGAAATCATGGATCGTATGGAGAAAGAAACTAAGTGTAGCCGCATTCCGCTTGTTAAAGTTCATTGGGAATCTAAGCGTGGCCCCGAGTTCACTTGGGAACAGGAAGACCAAATGGAAGCTAAGTACCCGCACCTTTTCGTTACAGCTTAATCTCTAATTTCAGGACGAAATTTCCAAAAGTAAGGAATGTTATAACATTTTGGTTTTATTTACTCGTTTTTGTAATCACCATTTTGTAGCCGGGTATTTCACCAATAAAAACCCCGCAATTTCTTAATTGTTGTTGTTTGTTTATTTGATAATAACTATTAGGAATATACAAGATACACCCCTATGTAATTTTAATTCACTTTTGCACCCATCTCTAAAGATCAAGGACCACATTGCAATTATTATTCAAAAAAAAATAAATCTTTCTTCTTCCTCTCTCCCCGCCGCAAATCAGCCACAACCAACCCTAGCTTGGCCCGTAATTCTCGTGCGTAATCAAGTTTTGATCTTACCAAATCTTTTACTAACCCGTTTAGCTTGTCAACAAGCTTCCACGTTCTGTTTCGTTCAATAGATGTAATCTCCTCGTTCATTGCCTTATCCCATTCTTTTACTCCGGATGCCTCGGCATAACTCGCCGGTTCACTATCTTAAGTAAAAAAATAATTCTTCATATTCAAACCCTTCATCCCTTTCTCCCTCGTATGGAAACTCAGCGTTTAACACATAATCATTGAACTTTTTAGGTAAAATTGAGATTCGGTTCGACCGTCTTGGGGTAGATGGACCTGGGTCAACATGAAAGTTAGACGAACCGGGCTGCTGATTCTAACCTGGTGGGCTGAATGGGCTGATTTCGCCGCTGTTCGGGCTGATTTCGGTGTTGTTTGGGCTGAAATCAGTGCTATTAGGGCTGTTTTGGGTGCTGTTTGGGCTGATTTCGCTAAGGGTATTTTGGTCAAACAAGTTTATAACGTTACCAACATGCTCCAAATTTATTACCAATTTTTCAGTCGGGTTTTCAGCACTTTTAGACCAATTCCAACCTTGTTTCTCATTAAAAATAACGTCTCGAGAAACATGAATTTGGTGTCTAACCGGGTCGTACATCCGGTATGCCTTTGTCCCGGGTTTGGTACCGAGATAAACCATAGGGATACTTCAGTCATCAAGCTTTTTAACCGAAGTAGTTGGAGGTGTTTTCACATAACTGACACACCCGAAAACTCGTAAATGATCAAGATTGGGTTTTACACCTTTATAGGCTTCATAGGGAGTCTTCTCCGGTAGTGATTTCGTCGGTACTCGATTTAGGATATAAATAGCATGTCTCGCCGCTTCTCCCCAAAACTGTTTTGGAACTTTTATGACATGGAGCATGCTTCTAATTGTGTCAATCACGGTTCAATTTCTCCGCTCCACCACACCATTTTGTTGAGGTGTGTATGGGGCGGAATAATGTCATGTGATTCCTTCACCTGCGCAAAATTTTGAGAACTCACAAACGTGAATTCTCCTCCGTTGTCGGTTCGAAAATTTCAATTTTGTAACCGCTTTCACCTTCAACCAAACTTTTATATTTTTTGAAATAATCAAAAGCCTCATCTTTTGATTTTAGCAAAAATCCCCACATAAACTTCATGTGATCATCAACAATAAGAAAAATAAATTTCTTACTCGGCGGTGAACTTGGTGAAATTGGACCACATAAATCGCCATGAATCAAATCGAGTGGTTTCTTGGCTCGAAAACATGTTTGATCAGGAAACGGTTTCTGGGTTTTCTTACCTACTAAACAACTATCACACGGATTAGTATAAGCAATAAACGAAGGAACACCACGTACCGTATCCTTGGTTGTTAGAAGTTCCATTGACTCGAAATTCAAATGGCCTAAACGCGCGTGCCATAGCCAACCCGGATCTTCAATGTTTGATAATAAACACACCGGTGTTCCAACCCGAAGCTGCACTTTATACAACCGATTCCTCGATCTAACCGACTTCATTATTACCTTTCTCGATTTATCAAGCACTAAAAGTTGGTCATCTTCCATTATCACCTTGCACCCGTTTTCGGTTGCTAGCCCCAAGCTTAAAATATTGCTCGTTAAACTTGGGATAAAATAAACGTTAGTGATTAGCCTCTCAACACCATCTTCACAAATAGTAGTTATCGAGCCTTTTCCCTTTATGTCCACACACAAACTATCACCGAAACGAACCTGTCCGGAAACCAATTCATCTAAATTAGAAAAGTAAGATTTCGTACCCGTCATATGATTGCTTGCCCCATTATCGAGGTACCAAACGCCATCCACCTTCGGCTCCGACTCGTACCGCTTCGGATGCACGTTTTCTTCGTTCAAGAAGACTTCTTCATTAATACTTATATTCATTAAAACTTCATTCCTTGTTGCTGGTTCGTTTGCTTCGGTTAAGTTTAATTCGGGACGTCTTGCTTCGGCTCGTTTTCCTCTTCTTTCAGGGCATGCCGAAGCGTAGTGACCCATCTCATCACATCGAAAACATTGAACCCATGAATAATCCTTTTTCTTACCCGAATCTCCTTCTTTGTTCTGGTTGTATTTGCCTTTCGATTTGTCTCGGGATTGCTCTTGCCATTTTCCTTTCCCTTTTTTACCACCTTTGGAGTTGCTCGGAGAGGAAGATTTCCTAAACAAGAGTTTACCATGATTATCATCCATATCATCGACACTTTTCACACGGCCCTCGTAGGCTTTTAATCTACCTACTGCTTTTTCATACTTTATGGTTTTCAAGTCAATAACCTGTTCTAATGAGGCAACAACGTTTATAAAACGTTTAGGCATGCTTGTAAAAAACTTTCTTACTAGCCTTTGTTCATCGAGTGCAGAACCGAGCGAGGCGAACTTTGAGGCTAAACCGGATAGTCTCCCCGAAAAGTCATCAATAGTATCGATGTCCTTCATCCTCATGGCCTCAAATTCAGTAATTAAGGTATGTAGGCGAGCCTCCTTAACCCTCTCCTCGCCAACATAACGGGTCTTGATCGCATTCCAAATTTCCCGAGCGGTTTCGTGTTGGGCAACTTGGATGATTTGTTCTTCTGGAATTGATTGAAACAAATATGCAATCGCAGCACTGTTCTTATTTTCATCTACTGCAGCTCCCGATCTCGGCTTAACAACTTCCCACAAATCATGGCTTCGGAACACGGCTTTGACTCGAAGCGCCCACGTGGTGTAGTTGTTCTTCGTGAGCATCGGACAGAGTAAAGGAATTGAAGAACCTCCCATACGGTTTGAAGATTCAGCCATGGCTCCTCTTTTCCTCTGGCGACCGTAGTTTTTTCCGGCTCTTGAATCGATCTTGAAACAAAGAAGAACGATGAAGAATCGATCTTTCTTTGTTGGTCTTCAATCAACAAAAGAATAATTGTTGGTATTAATAAAAAGTTCTTCGATGGTGACTGGTCTTCGAGCACAAAGAAAAGGACTTCAATATTGAAGTTTTAAACAGAGAACAATAATTATTGTATATACTGATAAAATATATTTGCTGCTATATAAGAATTTTCAACCAATTGGAAGTCTTCCACCGCCACCACAGTCTTCAAACAGCAAAATCAAAGAAACGAACTCGTGTTTATAAACCGAGCTCTGATACCAATTGAAGTTTGGTAACCAGAACCGAAAACACAAACGATATTTAGACATAAGCTCGATCTCGTAATTCTATTAGCTCGAAAATTACAATATAATGATATAACCCATGTGCTCAGGTATATATACTACTTTAAACATGAAAACCTAATTATGCTAGAATACAAACTCGTATCATACTCAAACACTAATTAGTAAAAACATATTTAAACAATTAATTAAATAACTTGTATCCCAAGTAATGTGCTCGACTTGGTATCCAAGACACCGATCCACCATAGGCTCGATGGACCGACCCAAACCAAATTATGGCTAACACAAACAACAATGAAACGAATAAAAATATATAAAACAAGAATAACATCAGTTCATGAAGTCATGGTCGTCGGCCACTAAACGTTTCATCCAAGGCCCAAAAATGACATTGTAATTACACTATTTCCTATGGGTCACGGCCCATTCTAGCCCAATACCAGCTTATGCTTTCTGTTCTATTTTACACTTCTATAAACT